>NW_024081431.1:457500-547012 GCF_003009895.1 Hyaena hyaena
ACTTCAATTAAAAGCTTGTGATAAAACTTCAGTTATTGGATTGCAGTATTTTTTTCTTAATTACTAAACTAGCAGTTTTCCAGGTAAAGCTAAAACCACTTTATCTGAAATGCTTAAATCATGTATAACAGGGATCATCTAAGTAATACAATCAATCCAGATAGATTTGATATTGATGTATGGCACATTTATTTAACTTTACAGATTTTGATTTAGTTGTACAGGTTTTGAAGAAGAATTTGTAGAAAATGAAACAAATGACATAAGTCAAAATGAAAGATTAAAAAGAGGGGCGCCTGGGTGGCTTAGTCGGTTAAGCATCCGACTTTTGCTTAGATCATGATCTCACAGTTCGTGGGTTCGAGCCCCGCATCGGGTTCTGCGCTGACTGCCAGCTCAGAGCCTGGAGGCTGTTTCAGTCTGTGACTCCCTCTCTCTCTGACCCTCCCCTGCTCACGCTGTCTCTCTCTCTCTCTCTCTCTCTCCTAGAAATAAATAAAACATTAAAAAAAAAATTGAAAAGGAAAAGAGACTTGTAACAATAAAGCTCTCTTAGGTTTTCAACTTAACTAGCAAACATTGTTTTTGTGTTCTGTGACCAAAGTGAGGAGTTAGGAAAAGGAAAGTTACCATTCTGGACGAGATTAATGATATAGTCAGCAGAGCAAGGTTAATTTTGGGGGTAGATTTGAGGAAATAAAATATTTTGAGTAACTTGATTTTGCATACCTCACCAAAAGTTCTAGTTGTATTTCTGTTTATGAATAATTTAATATTCCTTTTGAGTTAACATAGTTATGTTTTTCATTGCTGTTATTTCTGTGTATTTGTTGCATATCAAATATGCAATGGATGACAGTGCTGTGATTTTCTCTCCTACTTGTGAGAGAATGCTGGACTTAAATTATTCTAGAAGTTTCTCACACCTTTATTTATTTCCAAGATGTTTTGATTTTTTTTTTCCCAGAAGTGTCCTAATGCTCAGTTTTGTTTTGTTGGTATGAATTATTTTGGGGGCTTGTTTTATCTTTCTTACATCTCTCTTTCCCCTTTATGTTCAGTCAAGAGAATTAACACAAGCAAAGGGACTAATTCTTGAAAATATATCAGAGTTCAGGCAAGTAAGAATTCTATTTTTTTTTTTTCTAGAAAGAGTCTGTTCTCCAAGGCACTGATTTATCACTTTGCCAGAGGCCTAGTGATTAAGCCCCTGAGTGGTGTGGGGTGTCCACAAAAATGCTGCAAGCTACTCACATGTCTGCAAAGTGTAAAGTACATCGAAAAAATCAAGCATCCATGTCAATGCATGTAGGTGATAGATAACCAGCAATATTCTCCTGAGGCAACAGCACTGTTCACAAAGTGAACTAATACAGATCCAAATTGGCCACTTGTTTTCTGGCAGTGGCAAGTCATTCAATTTCTACAGATCTCAGCTTTTCTATCTGGAAAATGAGAATAATAAAGTGTGCCTCCTAGAGATATCATATACCCTTGGAAACACAGTGAGACACTTTATATCTTATAGAACAGAATTAGATTTCAAACATTTGCCTTTATAGGGATGATTTCTAGAGAGATTTTGGAAGGCAGAGTTGGTTCCCACAGTGGGCCTTCACAGAGTGATATCATAGCACCTTGACATCAACATGGGCTGTGGGCACAGTCTTCAAGTTAATAATAATGTAAGTTTGATTCTGTTACTGTAACTATAACTTGTTAAAAGATCAACATTTAAAACTGGAGGCCAGTTCATGATTTTTATAAAATATATTTTTTCAGTATTCAGAATACTCATGTGTCTCTGGCATACCTCGATCAATGTCTGAGCACTGGATATCCAAAAGTGATAATAAAGGTACCCTAGAGAATGTGGAATAATAAGGTAGGTGAAAAATTTTGAGGGATAGTTTTTCTAACCTATGTAAAAACAAAACAAAACAAAAAACCTTTTCTACACAGTCTCTGTCTCCCATCTATACCAATGGCCCCAAGTCTTCATCCACTTGGAGAATAATAAACATGGACAAATTCTTACATTCTGACTATTTTTATTGAGGCATCCTTCCAGTAGAATAATCTTTTTTCAGGCATCATATAATACTATTGATTAGGTTTCAATTCACTTACTTATAATCCCATTTAATACAATGAGTGATTCCAGAGAAGTGCTTTCCTATATTCAGATCTGGCCTTCACCCCAAAATGCAACCTCAACTGACTAAAGATCAAAGGGAATATGTTAAAATTTATATGAATTTTCTCAAATGATCTGGGGACTCTCTCAGACTTTGGGCATCTGTTGGTACACAGAGCATACTCTAGAGCCATGCTACCCAGTAGAATTACTTGTGAGTTTTTAAAACATCAACATGTAGAGCCCACAAACTAAACATTCCGATTAATCCATGTAAGTATTATTATTACTATTTTCACTTTACTAATTAGGTAACACACAGGGATGTTAGATTGATTAATTATGGAATGAGGTTTGGGGGGGTTAGAATTTTATTACTCAGGAGAAATTTAAAAATGGGATTCATTCTGTTCTGAGATATTGTACATATAATCATTGCCAGGAGAAAATAAGATGGGTGGCATTTCAGTGACCTATAATTCTGCAACTGTTTAATTGACTAAATTCATAATTAAATGGAAATTTTGATCTGACCACAGAAAGGGCTATCTAAATTACAAAGCTATATGAAAATGAATATGATTATTAAATTTCAAGTACCAGTTCTTAGAGAGGGTCACACTTTTAAAATAAATACTAGCATTCTATTTCCTATCATATGGTACCTAGATATTCTGTAATTAGGATAATCTGGATTCTGTTATTGGGACAGTTTATACATATTAACCAGTTCTTAATCTGTATTCTTCAAAATAGCCTTATGAGGTGCTCTAAGGTTATTTTAAAATTACAGAGAGTGAAATCAGAGCCTGAGAGGTTAAATGACTTTTCCCAGAGTCATATTTGTTGAGAAGCCATATCATGGAATCAGATGAAATGCTGTCTGCTCTGACAATTGTACTGCAAAGAGTATTAAGCCTCCTATCCAGAATTAGCCAGGGTGTGAAGGTTGAAGGTAAAATTCTTCAAAAGATCACCCTTGCTCCTGACGTTGAGGGACAAGTTTGGGGGGTTTCCAAGCCCTTCCTCCACTTTGATAATTCACATTAAGGACTTCGAGAATTTACTGAAAATTATTATACTCACAGTTACAATGTATTGTAAAGAAAGGCTTTAGACTAAAAATAAGCAAAGGAAGAGACCCATAGAGTGCAGTTTGGGAGGATTCCTATTGTGAAGCTTCTGTTGTCCTCTCCTGTGAGACTGGCCCTCCCATCATGGTGTGAGACAATAGATCATCATCAACCAGGGGCACTCACCTGAGCTTCAGTGTACAGATTTTGTACTTTGTCTTCATTACATAGTCCCGATTGATTGCCCACATAGTTAAACTCACTCTCCAGATCAACTGATACCACAAGACCCAAAACTCCACCTTAAATTACACAGTGTTTCCAGAGTGGCCAGCCTCTGCCCTAAACATACACTCCTATCAGGTATGACATAGATTTCCTTCCAGAAGATAAGGACGAAGGCAAGAGTTTCTTTGGGCAAGGCCTTTTTTTTTTTTTTTTTTGGTAGATACCTCCAAATGTTTCATACAGTCACTTATTGTCATTTGAGAAAAAGACCACATGAAGCACTGTTTAACAACCTGCAATAGCTAAATCAAAATCAGATTCAGTAATGTTGACCATAGACTATTTTCATATTATACTCAATAATTGATCTTTTTTTAAAAAAAATCATTGTTTCTGGTTATCACCTAAAACCAAGAATTATAAAGCATTCCAACAGCACATACCTAATGCTATTTCATATACATCAGTTCCATAACCATATATTGAACAGCTATCATAATCACTGTTCTAGGTCTTGAGTAGATAGCCAGCAGTGAACAAAATAGAACAAAACATTTGTTCTAAGTAGCTAACATTCTACAGATTTAAATAACTGAGTTTAAACTCTGCAGGTAGTTATAGAATAGTAGTTTAGAATGGTGGATGGTGGATTAGGCTGACTATTTAATACCACAAAGTTAGGTGCATGATATAAGTAAGTCACTTAAATCTCTCTGTGCCTAAATTTATTTATATGTAATATGTGGACAATGGAAATTCTTACTTCTTACAATTATTGTGAACATTATAATTTCATTACTTAAAAAGCACTTTGACTGGAGGCACCTGGGTGGCTCAGTCAGTTAAGCACCTGACTTCAGCTCAGGTCATGATCTCCCTGTTTGTGAGTTCAGCCCCATATAGGGCTCTGTGCTGACAGCTCAGAGCCTGGAGCCTGCTTCAGATTCTGTGTCTCCCTCTCTGTCCAACCTTCCCCTGGTGTCTCTGTCTCTGTCTCTCTCAAAAATAAAAATAATTTTTTTAAAAGCACTTTGACTTGCACATAAAAACTCAATAAATGTTGGATATTGTTATTTTTAGTGAAGAAGTATGATTTGTTAGAATAGATTGCAAAATGGGTGAAGGGGAGTGGGAGATACAGGCTTCTAGTTATGGAATGAGTACTTCATGTGAATAAAAAACACAACTGACTGAGTTGGTTAAGTGTTGGACTCTTGGCTTCGCTTAGGTCATGATCTCATGGTTCCAGTTAATGAGATCGAGCCCTCTGATTCTCTCTCTCCCTATCTCTCTGCCACACCTCCGTAGTTTTAAAACACAGCATAAAAATATAATCAATGATACTGTAATAGTGTTGTATGGTGACAGATGGTAGCTACATTTGTGGTAAGCATAATATGATGTTTAAACTTGTCAAGTTACTATGTTGTACACCGGAAACTAATGTAATATTGTGTGTCAACCACACTCAAATAATTTTATTTTTCTTAGAAAAAAATTATACAAAAAAAATTAGATACTGCATAAGTCTAATATTGTATAAATATAAATATAGAATGCAGTTTGATATAGCTTTAGTTTTTCACTAACTTACAGAATGGCAATGGTGTACTTTACTTTGTTTCCTCATTGATATAGAATAACTATCACTAAAATCTTTTCAGTCTATATCCAATTTCATGATTTATATGACATTAGGTGAACTCTTAAAGGAAAGGTCAGACTTATTTGTACTTAACTTTGTACATAAATGTTTTATTATGTTTATTAAAAACTTAAAATTATTCCTTAGATATAATTTACACATATATCATGACAGAGTTAACTTTCATGTCTAAAGTGGAAATCTACCAAGACCATAGTCTCAGCTAATGTGTTCTCTCATGGAGAATGACAATTCATTAAGGTGCTACAAGATAGCTGTACTTTGAAAAGAGTCTTGTGAAGTCAGCAAGAGAAAATAGAGCTTGTCTAAAATGAATGTCCAGGGGCTCCATTGATTTTTCTTGTTTTTTTTTTTTTTTTTCTTCCTTCCCTCATAGTAAAAGCTGGGGGCAGTTGGTTGACAGTTCCCTCCTGACAGGAGATGACTCAGGAAAAAAGACATCTAGAAATTGCTTTCTTATAAAGATAAAGTAAAAGCTAATTTACCACTGTCCTACTGAATGTCATGCCTCACTTCAACAGATGAAGGTAAAGTTAAGTGATCAGAGGAATCAAATGCTAAAGAGATGTCAGGGAGACAGTAAGCAATTGCCCTATTGACTATTGATTCCAATAAAATTATTTCAGAGTACTGATAGTTTTTCTTCTTTCCTAAATTGTGAGATGAGTTAAAGTCCAAGCCAAATTTTAGATAGTCGGTGCAATCTAAAGAAGACTTGTAGTTTACAAGAAAAGTGATGAAATAGGTCATAAAACAATTGAAGCAAAAAAAAAAAATTGCCTCTTCTGGAAACAAAGTGAACACTTTTAGAATTGTTCAAAATCTTAAAGACATATGAGTTTGAAATGACATGGAATAGAAATTACATCAGGATGATTCAAGGCACCACCAAAGTAGGATGCTTGGAAAATGCATTAATAGAAATACATAATAAACATTGACTATGAGACTAGAACATTTGAGAACCCTAAGAAAGAAATATAAAATATAATTTAAAATTAGTACAATATCATGAAAATATTGAACAAAGATCCTTGAAGTTAGAATAAGGAATATTAGCCATTTTGAAAAATATATCTGTATAAGATTATTAAGCCAACAGAAAACTGGGAAAAACACTTAAAAGGATTTTTTTATAAAGATTTTCTTTTACACAAAAAAGTAAATAACATTTATTGGTCAAATTTATTTAACAAACACATTTAATTTTAAAAGTCTTCTCACTGAGGACAAAGAAAAATGATATAAAAATCTTATATCTAAATTATATTTCTGAGAAATACTGTAATGCATCTTCATTCTGGAAAATCAAATTTTGTTTTAGATTTTATAGCAACTGAATTTAATATTTTATGGTAAGCTCTATTATATAATTAAAACATTTTACTATGACTTTATTTTAAACCTCGTTTTCATTTTCCTTAAGGCAGAATATGTCCATTAATACTAATTCATAGTTAATTAATTAATTTAATTATTTAGAGATTGGGACGAGAGAGAGAAAAAGAGAGAGAGAGAGAAAGAGAGGGAGACAGAATTCCAAACAGGCTTTGCTGGTAGCCTGTACTATCAGTGCAGAGCTTGATGTGGGGCTCAAACCCACGATCTGTGATATCATGACCCGAACTGAAGTGAGACACTTAACTGACTAAGCCACTTAGGTGTTCCTTTTACCTAACTCTTAAATATCAGAATCTGAATTCTGTGATTACTTAACATGTACTGCATTCTTTTCATATGAGTGTTTAGTCACAGGTCAAGAAACTCATTTATTTGAGGGTTTTCTCCCTTTTATGTAAAATGCATTCTGGAGTTTAGGTGTATTTAAATAATATACAAAGCTAAATTAGGAAAAGTAAAATTTCATGTTAGACCAAAAAAAAGCATGTAGTGATTGTTGGAGTCGATAATTTAAATTTATAAAAGTAATTGCCAGGGTATCTTTTCATTTTTCTGAGCAGCACAGTTTCAATGTATGCATGGTAACTATTCACTACACTCTCAGATATCCAAACATTGTACTGCATTCTACAGAAGAAATCTCATTATTGAAACAGCCCTTCAAGATAGGCATTGTTCCCCCCATTTCACAGATAATGACAGGAATCAAGATCTCAGAGAGAACAAATTACTTGCCCAAAACCACATAACTGTTGAGTGGTAAAGCCAAAGTACAATGTGAAAAAAAAGTTTAAGATACAAGATGTACGTTGCTATGTATGAAATTTGAGTCACATCAGACTTCTTGTTATTTCTCAGAACAGTCATTCTTCCTCTCTGCTGCAAATTTGCACATTTCTTCTTTCTGGACCTATTTCTTCATACAGAAAGTCTTACATACCAGAATCCCCCTCTTCATCAGACATCTTCTGACCATATAAAACTCTGCCTTAGAGATACCCTTATAAAAGTAGACACTATTTTGGAGAAAAGTACAGTGAATTATTACCAAAGCATATATTGTAATAATAATGTATTATTGTTAAATGAAGTGGATGTTTCATTAAGATTTCCTTCGTTTTTACCCAGTGTTCTTTATTTGGTCAGGATCCCATCCAGGATTCTGCAATGCACTTAGTTGTCATGCCTACTTAGCTTGGCTGTGATGGTTTCCCAGCTTTTGATAACTTTGACAGTTTTGAGAAATATTGATCACATGTTTTATAGGAAATCTTTTTTTAAATGTTTGTTTATTTTGAGAAATAGAGAGCAAGAAGTGAAGAGACAGACAGAGAGGAAGACAGAATCCCAGACAGGCTCTGGGCTGTCAGTGCAGAGCCCAATGTGAAGCTCAAACTCACAACCCTGAGATCATGACCTGAGCCAAAATACAGAGTTGAGCGCTTAACCAACTAAACAACCCAGGTACCCCTATAGGAAGTCTTACTCTAGGAATTTTTCTCATCATAGTGGAGTAATATGTTATTGGGAGGAAGACCACAGAGGGATAGTACCATTTTCACCACATCATCTCAAAGGTCCACTCTATCAACACAATTTAAGAGTCTTGATATTAATTTTGAATAATTGTCTCTGCAGTAAAGTTATTCTTTTGATTTCCTTTGCATCCTGTACTCTTTGGAGTTAGGTAGCTCTTCTCTTTATCTCCAAGAACCTTTATTATTGTTTAATGGGAAGTAAGGACTGATTTTCTTTTCTCATTATACTGAACTACTGTTAGACACAGGGAAGACTGATTCTCTCTATAGCCTAAGCACCTATCATACAGTGTTTTGCATAAGAAGTATCCAAGTAAATATTTGTTGAATAAAGAGATGTTTTGTAATAAATCAATTTTTTAATTCAAAATAAGTTTTAATGAGCCAATATGGCAAAATGGTCAGTATCTTAAAATAGATTTTGGCATAGGGGTGCCTGGGTGGCTTAGTCGGTTAAGCATCTGACTCTTGATCTCAGTTCAGGTCTTGATCTCAGGGTCATGAATTCAAGCCCTGTTTTAGGCTCCATGCCCCTGGAGCCTACTTAAGAAAAAAAAAAAAAAAGAAGAAGGAGAGGAAAAAAAACAAGATTTTGCCATAAAATAGGGATATGGCCTTAAATGTGACTTTAGTTTCCACATCTTTACAAGTAGAGAATGTTAATAGAAAACAGTCTGATAATGTTTTAAGCACTTGGTTGATTTATAAAATAAACCAAAAAATTTTTTAAAAAATAAAAATCAAATTTTAAAAATCCACAAAACCTCAAAATATAAAACAGAAAAAAAAATGTGCATCTGTTCTTGTCAAAGTAGAAGTACATTTTCATAAAGATTAAAAGCTCTAGAAAATTCTACAAAATTATCCATTAAAGAAAATTAATCCTAGTCACATAATTTCTTCTCAAAAATTATTTTAATTATATCAGTAAAATACACCCTAAAATATTCATTTTACACATAGAATAGAAATTTTCTCTAATGTTGCTATCTGTGGCAAAAGATATCTCATCTAAATGTTGTGTATAATCCTAATAAAAGTGTTCTTGTTTTTGCATTTCCATTTTGATTCTGAAATTATATTTGGAAGAATTTTTTTCCCTCCTCAGAAATGAAGAGCTATGAATTTGAGATAAATGATCTTAAAGAGAGAAATGGTTTACCTTATATTCATGAATTGAGATAAAGTTCCTCAGAGGCTTTTCTGTTTCACTTCGCTTGAAACATGGCATTTCCCATTTGTTAAAAGGCTTTAGGCTTATTATTTTAGGTACTTAGAATTTAATCACCTGATACATAGTAAAAATTATTTTTAACATGAAGTCCTTATTCATTCCCAAAATGAAATTAAAAATCTCCATGTGTCATAAATCTGAGGAAACTAGCTCTATTTTTTTTTTTTTGAGTTGTTCTTATTTGTTCATTTGCTTCCATTGGTCCACTGATTCCTGTTTAATATTTGTAGGCCCTAATACTTAAAATTAAATCTTAGAGTATGGACTGTACCCTTGCTGAAAGTGAATGAATTAGAATTGTTATCCACATAAAACTACTTCCTCAGAATTATACTTCACTGCTTGTCAAAGCTGTGGAATTTATTGTTATTCAATACCCTCATACCCTATAATAAATATAGCACTGAGTAAAAGCAAAAAACAATAGCCATTACTTATTACTAAAGTTATATTCCACATAAACAACCCATTATTAAATTAATACTTGCTTCCTATGTAAAATGTATATTTTAATTAAAATATAAATAATACTAACATTTTCTGAAATTATTTTAAAAAGCTTGGTAGATGATATTTTAGTTTTAAAACTCTTTCTATTGTAAGTATCTAACTCGTTAGACCTCCATATGTGTTGAAATTTCCACTATGAAATTGAGCCATTGATTTCTAAATACAAAAGACATTTTCACCCAAGGTTATCTTTAGATACCCTTTCTCTTCTCTGTTCCTCTTATGAAGCAGAAGGTAGAACTGTATTGAATGTGCATAAGCAAAGACTGTGAAATCTTATAGAACCTGGCCTGCATCCTAACTCCCTCATTATTAGCTTGGAGAAAGACAAATTATTTAAACTTTCTGAGCCTCAGTTTCTTCCTACATTACATGGGGGGAAAATGAACTCCCCATATAGATTTGCACTGAAGGTTAAGTGAAAATACATATGTTAAAAACAGGACTTGGCACATTGGTAGCACTAGTAAGTAGCAAATACATAAAATGAGAGTTAGGGAGCAATAAATAACAAAAACTCATATATTCATATTTTCTACAGACTCTACAGAAAACCCATGTTCCCATAACCATAAATATGTTGTTCCCCTTTGGCTTTACTGTTCTGCCTTTGCTTAGTGTAAGTCTTATCCTTTAGAATCTTTAAAACATAAAGAGTGAATACACACTATGTGTACTATATATACATAAGAAAGGGAGTATTCCAGAGTTGTATTTTCTCTCAATAGAGCCTTTGTCCTTTGTCAGCATAATCAAATATGTGAAACTATGTGATGAAGATATGCCTCTACATTAAAAATGAAATTCAAAAGTAAACTCAATGAGAGGATGCGATAAACATAAATAATGATGGAAGTAATATTACATATTCTATACCATTTTGTTAGTTATGTAAGATTACTATATACTTTTATCCTGATATTTTTATGCATTTGAATTCTTCAAAATATCCACAACTACATACTTATCTCATTTTTTGTTGCTTCAAAAGTGTTATTATCCAAACATTCTCCAGATATAATGAAGTGAAAAAAAGAAAAGAAAAAGAAAAAGAAAATCACTCAATTTCCACATTGCATGTGTCAACTTGTGAGTTGTAAGTGATTTGGATCTCATGACTTTGAAAGCTACTTTTTATTGACCCTAAAGCTTAAAACTGCACCCACATGGACAACTAATCTGAGTCAAATGTAAGGAAATATGAATGGAAGCCTCCCCTCTGCAAGGCAGGCCATAAGAGTGAAACCTCTTGTTTTTCTGTCCCAGTGAAGTGTATTCTGGTAGGGCAGAAAAAGTTGTGGATACATGACACAGTTATCTGAGAGTTGTGAGTGTCTAGTTACCTTAAATCAAATATCCCGAATAGGTGAAATTAAAAAAAAAATGCCAAAGACAGAAATTGAGATCATTGAATACAGAATTGGTAATAAACTAAAAAAAATCATAATTTAGTCATAGGTAAAATGGTATACAGGAAAACTCAAAGCATTAAGTGCTTATCTTAGAAACAAGAAAGTCTAAAATTAATAATCTAAATTCTCCCCTAAGTGTCTAGATAAGGAATAGCAAAGTAAAATCAATATAAGTAGAAGGGAAAAGTTACAAATATAAGAATGGAAATCAAGGAAATGAAAACAAGCAATAGGGAATATTAACAAAGCGAACAGATTATTCTTTGAAAAGATCAATAAAATTGATAAACTAAACTAATGAAGACAAAAATAGAACATAAATTTTTAGCGTGAGGAATGAAAAGGAGGTTATCATTAGAGATTTAGAAATCTTTGCTGTTCAGCATGATTTGCCGTAAGCATCTGTAGCTATTTAAATTACAAGTAATTAAAATGAAATAAAAGTTCAATTTTTCTCTCCCTCTCACCCCATTTCAGGTTCTCACTAGTCACATATAGCCAGTGGCTACCATACTGGGCTGTACAGAAATAGAACATTTGCATCATCAAAGAATTTTTTTTGGGTATGGATAACATTAATATTGTCCATTGAGAAAGAAAGACAATACCACAAACAAGTTTATATCAACAAATTTGACAACTCAGGGGAAATGGGCAAATCCCTTGAATAATACAATTTACCAAAACTGACACAGGATGGAAGTAAATCTGAATTGTGATATATTAGAGACGTTAAATTTGTTATCTCAAAACTTCTCACAAAGAAAACTCTAGGTCAACTTATTTGTTTAATTTTATCAAACATTGAAGGAAGACAACACAGTCTTATATCAACTCTTTCAGCAAAACCTTTTAGAGACATTGAGAAAAACAACAACAATACAGAGTCCTCTCTGAGGCCTGTAGGGTTGCTGTTAATTATATAGCATCTTAAGAGTTGAATGTCAGTGACGCTTACTTAACTATGTCCTATTACTACGATGAAGAGACGGAAGCTCATCTTTATCTCCCCTTCTTTGAAGACCAAATTGAGGTGAAGAAAGAACATGCAAAGCAGTTCATAACATTTCTAAGAGAGCATCAGAGTAAAATCTGCCTTCCGGTGATTAAGAGGCCTGACATAGAAAACTGGGGAACTGGCATTCAAGCTATAGAGTCTGCTCTGCAGTTGGAAAACACATTAAGCAAACTCCTGCAAGACCTGATGAGCTTGGCTTCTCAGAATAGTGAAATTGATCTCCTAAACTTCCTGAAAAAGTTCCCGGATAAACAGAAAAGGAACATAAACTATCTGGAATACCAATGTAGCTATCAGAAGGAATTAGATAGGCTGACTGAGAAGGAAGTCACGCCTGAAAGCCTTGGTGAACCATCAGGTAAACAGGCTTAACATCTTAAGGCAACAAAGCAAGTCTTCCACTGTAATAGGTTTCAAAAGCAGCTGCTTAAGAATCTTGATCTCTATTTGACAGAAGACTGCTTTCCTTTTTATCTAGTATCTCAATCTTCATCGTTGTACATGGAAATAAATTGGTCTTGCATTATGAAAAAAAAGGACAAAAAATTGTCCTTATGAACATAGATACAAAAATCCTTCAACATACATTATGGATAAAACATTAAATAACAGTTTATCCTGGAATAACAAGGTTGGTTTAACATGTGAAATATCACACAAAACAGTTCTATTAAGGAGACTTTTAAAAAAAATGAACATGTCAAAGGTGCAGATAAACAACTTGACAAAATTAAATCCATGATGATACATATCTCGGAAAACTATGTGTAACTTTCTCTTCCTATCACTAACATCACAACAATTCCAAACCACCTAACTAACCCATGTACACTCTACATGTTCTTCCCATCATTTTGTCACATTGCCAGTGGACAAATCTTTCTAAACTATAGCTTTATCGAAGTTATTGTAAATGTTTTTAGTTGTGCCTCTTTTCCTACAGATCAGGTTATTGTTCACTAAGCCCAGTCCCTAATGGGGTTTATGGTTTCATTCATTAATTTATTCATTCAAACAATTGAGTTTCCCAGCCTTGATTAATCATTCTGTGTGCTACTTCTTGCTTTTCTATTGCACCACTGAAGAAAATTAAAGAAACAAAACAAACAAACAAAAAACATACTGTGTGAAATCATACTGAAAACAGTCATACAATAAGGACCAATCTGTATTTTTATTTTCCAACCTCAAAGAAATTCTTTAATGTTTTCTGACTCAGCTATTATTTGTGTTCTCTACAAAGGTTATATCTAACCTTTTTCTTTGTAAATCCCTGACTGTGCCACCTCCTCCTTAATTGTCAGCATATGACCTTGTCTACTCCATCCAAGAGAAAAATAAAAGTCAAACAGCGAAAGCTTCAGTAATTTAGCATTATCGAAACCAATAAAAATGCCTGAAATTATACTTATGTATTTTTTTTCTGTCATGTAAGAAGGGGTCATTCTTTTTATTTGAAATGTGTTTTTCTTAGGCTATGCTCTTTCCCCATTCTCATTTTCCCTAAACCTCTAATATGTCATGTCACCTTCCAAATCCTTCAATGGTTCTTTATTACACTTAAGATATTTTCTAACCTCTTTAACATAGTTTACAAGCTTGTCTAGTTTTTTTTTTTTCTCTAAAACAATCTATGTTTTTGTCAACTCAGACTTCCTTAGTTTCCTGATTACATTATATCCTTTCTCACTTCTGAAACTTTTTCAATTCCTGTTTCTCTTTATAGAGCACTCTTTCCCCTGAAGAGAGCACTCTTTCCCCTGACTCTACCTGATAAACTTCTGTGTAGCATGTATGATTCAATTTAAATGGAATTTACTTCAGTAAATCTTTCAAAACACCACTGATATATATTTTTTCCCACTGAACCCTGTATTTCCCCATCATAACATATGACATTTGCTATTGTAATTACTTATTTAATTGTCTTTATCCCTCGAGTCTGAACATGCTGTTATGCCCAGATCGCGATCTCCCCAAAATCCCAAGACCACCAAGGAGTCCAAGTCTCGTATGCAAAAACAAAGGGCGTTATTCCGGGCTTAAGCTCGGGCTCCCAGACCTCACCAACCCAGTGTATCAGTGCTGAGAGCCCTGAACAATGAAGGAGTAGGGTTTTTATCACAGTCAAGGCGGGAAAGCAGTGATGGGCAGAGACTACAATGTGATAGGACAGGGTGACAGCAGATGTTGATGCGGCGCGGCGGGATTGGTGGGTTTAAAACTAAGCAGGCCAGGGGCGCCTGGGTGGCTTAGTCGGTTGAGCATCCGACTTTCGCTTGGGTCATGATCTCGCGGTTCGTGGGTTCGGGCCCCGCGTCAGGCTCTGTGCTGGCTGCCAGCTCAGAGCCTGGAGCCTGTTTCAGTCTGTGACTCCCTCTCTCTCTGACCCTCCCCTGCTCACACTGTCTCTCTCTCTCTCTCCTAGAAAAAAAAAAAAAAAAAAGCATTAAAACTAAGCAGGCCAGAAAAGTGGCAGGAACGTCAGGTACTTTCCCATCCTCCGGTGATTGGTTCGGGCAGGGGGAAGGGCTGTTGCTTAAGTCTGCTGAGTCTTGCCTCAGAAACTTGGGCCTTTTAATTTATGGGGCCTTCTGAAGCCTGTCATGGTGCTGGTTTGGTTCTTCAATGCCATTATTACAGATATCTTGTGGATAAAGAGGAATAAATGAACACTGCATGGTTAAAGAAGACATGCACTTTGCTTGGCATCTGGATAATGAGATGAAAGGCAGAATCTGTTTTCAGTGCCTTAACAGTCTAGCGAAGAGACAGGTAATTTAAACCAACAATGATCATACATTAAATACTATACTATGGTGTTTGGCCTCAGTTCCTTTAAATTTTATTTCTAACGACTTAAACCTGTTAGATATTTGTACTAATCATTATTTAAATATATTTTATGCCTTTTACTCCTATATTTTGCTTATGTCTTTGAATCTTCCCCCAACATGAATACTTAAATAATCATAAAGAACATTCATGCAATGTTCTCAAGTTACTGTGGACCATGGTGTTCTTTCCTTCCTCTGAACTTCTGTAGCACTTCTACTACCACTGTCCACTTGACAATTATGTAATAATGCTTGATTAATCATTTAATATAATTATATCCTCTTTCACACTGAAAACTCTTAGAAGACAGAGAAAATTATGTAACTGTGTATATATATATAAAACCCTTGGAGACCCATCAAGGAATAGAAAAATATCTTGCTCATTGAAGTTTTATTATAATTGATTTTTAAAAAATTTATGAGCTAGGCTATTATCATTCCTTTCTCTTTTCATCCTATTGAATCCTATGGGTTATCTTTTCTCCAGATTTGGTTTGCAAAATATAGATCCCATTTGTCCTGAACAGTTGAAGACGAGTGTTTTATTTATAATATTGACTAGCTTTACATATCCTAAGAATTGTGCATATGGTTTATATCTGTTCTGCCATTTAATCCTCCAGTAATCCCATGAGACATAAAAATGATAGTTCTGTTGTTCCTTTGGGAGGGTGGGGAATGGTTTCACGTTGGAGACCGGCTCTGGCCTGGGTCCAGGGGTCCCTGAAAGATGGATGGTGTCCTCGAGGGAGGGGTGAGAGAGGCCCGAGAGTCTTTCTGGTCACCAGGCAGGCATCTCTACCCTGACTGGGGCTCAACTTTATTTTATAAGTGTTTGGGAGCCAGCACAGAAGTGGCATTTGCCTTAGACAATGATTTCTGTTAACAAATTTCTTTTATATGTAAGAATTTCCCAGAACATAGATTTGTAGAAGACTTCTGCATAACCTTTATCAATAGTGAGATAGGTGATTTAGATGCAGCATATCAGACAATGTTTTTAGCCTAAAAGGGTGAGGTTACTTCTCTGTGAGCAGGGGTCAAACAGGTCTTTCAGGAGACCCCTCTGCTCCCATAATCACAAAAGAAGAGGTTCCTCAATAGGTTCCTTCACAGGGAGCAATCAGCATATTCAAGGCCAGAATAAGTCACTCCAAATACTTGATAACAAATGCCTGGGGCAGGGAAGCAGCTAGTGCTCCAAGCAGAAACAATTGGGTGGGGGTGGATATCTGCCCTTAACTCTAAATTAGGCTCTTTGTCTCAGGGCTAGACTCAAGCCCCCTTTATTATGTCAGTTTTGGATCTGCAAGGCCCTTAGGAAAAGCCTTTTAACAATCATCCACAGTGTTTTCATCTGAAATCTCTTTGGGAAAGGCAGGGACATGCCTTTCCTTATGAGCAATCTGTGTGGGGAATATGGGTCTGATCTGGAATATTGTGAGGCCTGGTCAATAGCAGCAGCCTCATTTCCAAGATGAGCCAGTAATAGCAGAAGGAGATACCAGTTTTTGTTTCTCATGGTAGGAGCTGTGCAAATGCTACCATTTCCTCGCTGTGACTGTCATCCAACAAGGGCAGTGCGGCTCCCAGCAGTTTCAAATAGGTACTTTTAAAAGATTATCCAACTAATAAGTAGAAGTCATAGGATGTCTCAACTCTGATTTCTTTTTTTTAGTAATTTTTTAATGTTGGTATTTTTGAGAGAGGGGAAGGGAGGGAGAGAGAAAGAACAAATGAACAGGGAGATGCAATCCATGAAGCAGGCTCCAGGCTCTAAGCCATCAGGACAGACCCAGATGTGGGGCTCCAACCTGTGAACCATGAGATCATGACCTGAGAGGAATTCAGATGCTCAGCCACCAAGCCATCCAGGTGTCCTTCAGCTCTGATTTCTAACTTCTTAACCACCACCATATTCTATAATGTATTTCGCTCTCCAGATCCTTGCACATCAAGATGATGAACAAATATCACTTGATAATTGCAAAGACTCAAGAAAATTGTACAGATGTTTTAATATACCTTTTTAAAATCCTACAAATGTAGCAAGGTACATTTTTTAGAAAGCAAATATTATTTACAAGAGTTAGAACATACTTGGTACTTTGCTAACACTATGTTCATTTTTTTTCCTGAAAAGCATGTGAATTAATATTCTTATGATCACATCATTGATTAGAAACCCAAGAATTAGGTCAAAACAACTCTTCAGGGTAGCTAACATAGCGAGTGAATAGCAAACTGTGTACATGAACCATTCTGTTTTTCACCAAAGATTATGCTTTTACATACTATACAAAAATACCTTGTTAACCCCTTGTTTTTCTTTCAGAGTTTAGCATTATGTTAGAGTGAAAAGTAGGAATGTGCACAGAGTTCTGGTACCTAAATTTACTGGTTGGGTTCTAGATAACTGGCATGACAGTATTTCACTTTCTACTATTTGTAAAAACTTCCTGAAATCCTGTAGCTTTATCAAGTTTTAAAAACATTTTATAAATAAAAATATTAACGTATTTTAAATCTTTATTAAGTATGTGTGCTCAAATGCATGCCTTCCTGGTGTAGCTATCTTATCTACAATTAGTGAGTAGTCTGCTTACACTGAACTCATTTGATAATTTTATCCATGTCTGCATTGTAACTCTTATCCAGAGTTCTCAGATTTGCTTCCTGCAAGCTCTATATTCTATCATGTAGGGTGTCTGGGTGGCTCAGTCAGGTAAGCATCCGACTTTGGCTCAGGTCATGATCTCATGGTTTGTGGGTTCGATCCCTGCGTTGGGTTCTGTGCTGATAGCTAGCTCAGAGCCTGGAACCTGTTTCAGATTCTGTATATAAGTCCCTCTCTTTTTGACCCTCCCCTATTCATGCTTGCTCTCTCTCTCTCTCTCTCTCTTTCTCTCTCAGAAATAAATAAAAAACATAAAAAAATTATCATGTAGACAGAGTTATGGGCCCAGGTGGAATACCTAAAATCATTACATTTTTGTCACATTCTTTCTCATGTAATAGGTAAAACTAATAAAAGGACGTACTAATGTAAGATAAAAGCAAGCTGCATTATTTCAACCCAGCAATTGAATTCTATCAATCAAAGTACCCTTTGCTGTCAGAAAAGAAAGCTAGAACATTCTGTGTGGATGAAAATAAGGCTTAGGGTAAATTAAAGTAAAAAACTTGATTTATAAAAGAAATATACTTCTAAAATTTAGGAATATGAGTTAGGAAAAGCAAACACCACTTGATAAGGCCTGTCTAGACATTGGTATCTTGAATGTGAATATTGAATAATAAAATTGAAATGAATTACATTATGATATGATCAGGTAAATTCATGAAAATATAAATCAGCAAGAGAGAACAAAAATGCTGTTCACTGCCATTTTAAGGGCTGCATACAAATATGGGCTGGGTCTTAATGTGGCAAATTCTCTAATCAGCTGATCACTTTATAATGCCTAAAATGAAAATCACTGTTCTTTTTAACTCTAGTATTATTGTAAATGTTAGAAACACCTTCATCATTTTGTATTCCTTATAGCATTCACTTTTTTACTGTTATAAAATATAAAATGCTATTACAAAAATTTAGAAAGTTTAGGAATGTACAAAAACACAGTACATTTCAAGTAGCAGTTATTCTTAGTGAATCATTTTCAATATTTTTACTCTTGGGACTTGAAACAGGCTGGTATCAAGCTCTTTTTATTCTAAATGAAAAGATAATTAAAACAATCTTTGTTTATCAATAACTTCATTGTTTCTGGTAAGCTTTTTATTTATTTGTTTTTAATTTTTTAATGTTTATTTTTGGGGGGGCAGAGCGTGAGTGGGGGAGGGGCAAAGAGAGGAAGACACCAGATCTCAAACAGAAAAATTATCACTATACGAGAGATCATGTTCTTTTTTTCTTTTATTTTTTAATTTTTAAAAATTTTCTATAACATTTATTCATTTTTGAGAGACAGAGTGTGAGTGGGGTAGATGCAGAGAAAAAGAGGGAGACACAGAATCTGAAGCAGGCTCCAGGCTCTGAGCTTTCAGCACAGTGCCCAATGCATGGCTTGAAGTCATGGACCCATGAGATCATGACCCAAGCTGAAGTCAGATTCTTAACCGACTGAGCCACCCAGGCACATCTTTTTTAATTTTTTTTAAAAGTTTACTTATTTTGAGAAAGAGAGCGAGCAAGGGAGGGGCAGGGAGAGGGGAAGAGAGAGAAATCCAAGCAGGCTCCATACCCCCAGCTCAGAGCCCAATACAGTGCTGGAACTCACAAACCTCAAGATCATGACCCCAGCTGAAAACAAGAATTAGACGCTTAACTGAGTTACTCAGGCACCCCTATTCTTTTCTTTTTTTTAATTTTTTATTACATTTATTTATTTTTGAGAGACAAGGTGAGACAGAGTGCAAGTAGAGGAGGGGCAGGAGAGAAGGAGACACAGACTCTGAAGCAGGCTCCAGGCTCCAAGTAAATGTTCAGCCAATAACCCAATGTGGGGCTCAAACCCACGCACCTCGAGATCATGACCTGACCTGAAATCCGACAGCCAACTGTTTGAGCCACTCAAGTGCCCCAGGCTACCCTATTCTTTTGTTTTCTTCTTTAAATTATTTTTTAATATTTACATCCAAATTAGCATATAGTACAACGATGATTTTAAGAGTAGATTTCCTTAATGTCCCTTACCCATTTAGCCCATCCCCCAGCCCACAACCGCTCTGCAGGCAACCGTCTGTTTGTTCTCCATATTTAAGAGTCTCATGTTTTTGTCTCCCTATTTTTATAATATTTGTCTTTCCTTCCTATTTACATTCATTTATTTTATATCTTAAATTCCTCATATGAGTTAAGTCCTATGATATTTGTCTTTCTCTGACTAATTTCACTTAGCATGATACCCTCTAGTTCCATCCACAATAGTTGCAAGGTTTTATTTATTTATTTTTTTTGAGTGCCAAGAAATACTCCATATACCACATCTTTCTTATCCATTCATCTATCGATGGATATTTGGACTCTTTCCATACTTTGCTACTGTTGATATTATGCTATAGGCACCCTTATCCTTAATATAATATATATTATGTATATAATATGCACATATGGCTATGTTTGCAGAGGAAAATGTTAGTGACATTAAAAGGCCTATTCAAAACCACAAAGTGTGAGCAAATACTAACTTTCATGCCATTTAATCTGTGTCTTCCACATTTACATGAAACTAAGTAACAAGCCAAATTGAAGCTGGGAAGTTTGCTCTCATTTCATCAAGCCTGTTCTCCTGGGGTTCTGTGGTCACTTTGGGGAAAGGCAGTGTAGTTCGGGGCCCACGCATGTATAGATATTGGATTCACAATTTTAAAAAAGTAACATGGGGTACTAAAAGATAACACTGATTCCTATTTTTTTAATTCTAAAATTGACCACACTCGTGGTTTTTTTTTCATCTAAAAGAATTCATACATGCTTACCTGGGTTCTTGCTGCTAAACTCTGGAGGAGCCCCCATTTACTGTAATGAAAGAGACAGGATCCCAAGGTTTGTGAGCTTACATCCACAAAAGAAACATGAGTTGCTAGTGGAAACTATAGTTTTCAATTGGCATAATGTCTGGCTTGCCTTGAGACATTAACGTTATCTTCACCAATTTTGTTTTTGTAAGAAACAATGTATACTACCATCCCTCCCCTCCAAAAATCAAAGCTACTCAAAGTGTAGTACATGAATTATCAGCATGGACCTCTCCAGAGAGCTTGTTAGAATGCCGAATCTCAGGCATCACCCCAGATGTTCTGAATCACAACTACAATACATTTTAACAAGTTCCCTAGATAATTTGCTCTACATTACATTTACCCTGATAAACCAGGTTTCAACTTGTATTGCCTTCTTCAGGAAATCTTCAGTGATATCCCTAATTGTGCCCGAGCCCTTATTTAATCCTCTCCTGGCACTCTCTCTCAGCTGTGATTTTTACAGCACAATTTTATATTTATCAGTCTATCATTTGATCGTATCTCCAGTAGACCATCAACCGAGGATGACACTTGATTTGATTATCTTGGTATACCTGGTACAGTGTTATTACCCATAGTTCATTAATAATTAAGCTTGCTTCAGGTACACAATAGAGTGATTCAGCAACTCTAAACATGCTGTGGTCCCCACAAGTGTCCTTGCCATTTGCCACCATACAGTGCTATTAAAATATCATTGATTGTATTCCCTATGCTGTTTCTTTTATTCCTATGAGTACTCATTTCGTAATCAGAAGTCTGTATCTCCCACTCCCTTTCACCTATTTTGCCCTGCCCCCTACTCCCCATCCCTCTCACAACCATCAATTTCTTTTCTGTATTTATAGACCTGATTCTGTTTTTTAATTATTCATTTGTTTTCTAGCTTTCACATGAGTGAAATCATATGTGTTTTCAGTCTGACTTATTTCATTTAGTGAAATATCCTTTAGATCCATTCATATTGTCATAAATGGCAAGATCTCATCCTTTTTATAGTTGCATAATATTGTGTTTTATTTACCTATTCATCCATTGAAAGACATTTGAGCTGTTTCCATGGTTTTGGCTATTATAAATTATGTTGCTATGAATTTTTATGTACAACTTTTTAGGTGTTCTACTTTGTCCTGGGTATTATGTATAGGAGCAAATTGCTGGAACATATGGTAATTCAGTGTATAATTTTTTTGAGAAACTGCCAAAATCATTTTAAAAATGGCTAGATTATTTATATTCCCACCAGGAGTATAAGGACGGTTCTAATTTCCCTGTATTCTCACTGACACTTGTTATTGTCTGTTGTTATGATTGTAACCATCCTTATAAGTATGAAGTCTTTTCATCACACCTTAATTTGTATCAGCCTAATGAATACAGATGAATATCTATTTATGAGTTTATTGGCCATTTGTATAACAACTTTGGAGACATGTGGAATCATATCCTTTCCTTGTTTTTATATTAGGTTATTTGCCTAATATTTAATTATAGGAGTTATTTATAAGAATTATTAAATTATGAATTATCTATCTCAATACAAATCTCTTAGAGGTCTTTCTTTATAGTTTATTTATTTTGAGAGAGAGACAAAGCATGCATGTGCACAAAAAAGAGAGTGTGAGAGGGGCAGAGAGAGAGGGAGAGAAAATACCAAGCAGGATCCACAATGTCGGAGCAGAGACTGATATGTGGCTTGATCCCATGAACTGTGGTATTAACAAGACTTGCATGCTTGATCTTACAGAGTTTTATTTGCAATTGTTTCTCCCTTTCTGTGGGTTCTATTTTCACTTTCCCAATCCTATTCTTTGAAGCATATAATATTTTAGTTATGTTGAGCACACTTTATCTGTTTTTCCCTTTGTCACTTGTGCTTTTGATGCTCTATCTAGCAAGACTTTGCTTAACCCAAAGACTTAAAGATTTACTCCTATGTTTTCTTCTATGAGTTTTATCATTTTAGGTCTTATATTTAGACCTATAATCCACTTTAGGTTAATTTTTGGATGTTGTGTAAGGCAAGAATTCAACTTTACTTTTTCTTGTTGCATGTGAATTTCAGTTGGCTTAGAACAATTTACTGAAGAAAAACAAAACAAAACAAACGCAAAAGCAAAATATTATACCTTCCCCATTGAGTGTTTTGGAACCTTATTAAAAGTCTATTGAACATAGCTGTGAGAGTTTATTTCTGGACTCTCAATTCTATTCTTTTGAGCTGTACTTCTATTTTCATACCAATACCACATTCCCTTGATTATTACAGCTTTGTAGTAAGTTGTGAATGGGCAAGTATCATTCCTCCAACTTTGTCTTTCATTCTGAGTTTTATTCTGGCTATTCTGTGTCTCTTGCTTTTCCATATAAGTTTTATATCATCTTGTCAATTTATGAAAAAAGAAGGCAACTTAGATCAGGGACTTCTTGGAATCTGTAGATCAGTTTGAATGTATTGATATCTTAATAGTGTTAAGTCTTCTAATCCATGAATGTATCATTCTATTGGTTAAATATTCTTTAATTTATGTAAATATTATTTAAGTCTTACAATTTTTTTTTAATCCATTCCTAAGCATTTTATTGTTTGGTGGTATTTTAAATGATTTTTTTTTTCTTTTTTAAATGAAGTTGCTCTTAATTTCACTCTTTCCCTTTCAGATTGTTCATTGGTAGTGTATAGAAATATTATATATATTGTATAGAAATATATATATATATGTATGTTTTTTTAAAAAAAATTTAAATGTTTACTTATTTTTGGGAGAGACAGAGTGTGAGTGGGGGAGAGGGAGAGACAGAGTGAGACACAGAATCTGAAGCAAGCTCCAGGCTCTGAGCTATCACACAGAGCCTGATACGGGGTTTGAATCCACAAACTGTGAGATCATGTCCTGAGCTAAAGCTGGATGCTTAACCTTAACCAACTGAGCCACCCAGACACCCCTAGAAATATATATTTTTATACAAAAAGTATAGAAATATATTTTTGCCATTCTTCTGATGTATAGTCACATTAACTAGTTATTCTTTAGCTATCTCAAATGTTTTATGAAACAGTGCTAGTAATTTTTAATTTTATTTTGGCTATTTTTAGTTTTAAATCAGGATTTTCTCATTTGGTTCATTGTAATAAATTCTGTTTTTCCATTTATATGTTTGTTGTTTTCTTTTGTTTTATTTTTGAGTTTTTCTTTTTTAATAAGGCATTGTCCAAGCCTACGTTTTTGGCATTTTTTATTGTGGTAACATACACTTGACATCTAACTTAGTATTTTAACTATTTTTTAGTGTTCAATGGAATTGAGTACATTAAAATTGTGCCAACATCGCCACTATCCATGTCCCAAGTTTTTCAATTCTCCAAGCTTGAAATGCCATACAAATTAATAAGTCCCCATCCTCTCCCCCAACACCTGGCAGTTACCATCCTACTTTGTCTCTATGAATTTCACCACTCTAAGTACCTCATGTAAGTGGTATCAGAACACATTTATCTTTTTGTGACTGGCTTATTTCGTCAAGTGTCTTATATCTTTAAGGTTTATCCATGTTGGAGCATGTGCCAGAATGTCCTTCCTTTTTAAGGCTGCATAATACTCTATTTTATGTACATATCACATTTGGTTTATTTATTCATTATCATGCAATGGTGATGTACATTTCTGTTGCTTTTATCTTGTTATTCCGAACAATACTACCATACACATGGGTGTACAAATAGATGTTCAAATACCTGCTGTCAGTAATTTTGGGTGTATATCCAGGAATAGAATTGCAGATTGTATGATAATTCAATGTTTAACGTTCTAAGGAACCACCATACTGTTTTCCATGGTGACTGCACCATTTTACATTCCTAACAGTGATATGCAAGAATTCTAATTTTTCCACATCCTTGCCAACACTTCTTATTTTCTATTAGCTTTTTGTTTTTAAATAACAGCCATTCTAATGGATATGAAGTTGTATTTCATTGTGGTTTTGTGCATTTCTCTAATGATTAGTGATTTTGAACATCTTTTCATGTGACTACTGGCAATTTATTTTCTTTGGAGAAATATCTATTCAATTTCTTTACCCATTTTTTAATTGGGTTGGGTTTTTTTTGTTTTTGTTTTGTTTGTTTGTTTTTTGCTGTTGAGTTGTAGAAGTCTTTATAACTTATGGATATTAATCTCTTATCAGGTATATAATTTAAAAAATATTTACATGTGTTTTCTCCCATTCTCACAAGTCGCCTTTTCATACTGATAATCTTCTTTGATATACAAAAGTCTTTAATTTTGATGAAGCCCATTTATCTTATTTTTCCTTTTGACACCTGTACTATCAATTTAGTATATTTACAGTATTTTGGTTGTATATCCAGGAATATTATCAATATTTACAGTAGTTGCTTCAAAATCTTTGTCTGCCAGGGTGCCTGGGTGGCTCAGTCGCTTAAGAGTCCAACTCTTATTTTCCGCTTGGGTCATAATCTCATGGTTTCATGAGTTCATACCCTGCTTCAGGCTCTGTGCTAACAGCATGGAGCCTGCTTAGGATTCTCTTCCCCTCCTCCCCATTCCTCCCTCACTCATGTGTCTCTGTCTCTCTCAAAATAAACAAACTTAAAAGAGAAATTTTTATCTGCTTACTTTCACATTTGGGCTCTCTTAAAGGCAAATTCTATTACTTGTTTGTTTGTTTATCCTTGTGTGTGGGCCATAGGTCCCTGTTTTTTGCATGTCTTACAATATTTTGATTGAAAACTGGAAATTGTAGTTAATGTACTTTAACAACTCTGAACACTATTCTAATCTGTCCCTAACTGTAGTGATTAGTGGGTTTTGTTTGTTTTGCATGTTTAATTTTTATTACCATGATTATTTCAGTTTATTTGCCCGACAGTGTACAGTCTCTGATGTCATCTTTCATGGGGAAGAGCCCTGGTCAAATGTGCAGTTATCCTGGGATGGCAGTTTTACCTGATCTGTTAAGCTCTGTACCTCTGTTGGTATCACGCCCAACAATTAGCATTTACTAATTATCAGCTTATTATTGCTTTTATTTTATAAAGCCATTTTGGCACAGAATGCTCCACAGTTTTACTCAATAAAATTTTGTTCACTTTTCAGAAATAGACTTTGAACTTTGTTCCAACTCCAGAAGATTCTTCTCGGTCATCGTTTTCCCCCAGTTCTAGCTGGCCTATGTTTTAGTTTGTTGTTCCTATGGAGCCACCATATTTATTTTAATTAATTGCCACCCAAATCTCCATTGTTTTCCAAACCACCTTCAGGCTTGAACTTCCCTCTATTCTGTTCCAACTAAAGCCAGTTCCTTTGGGAAGATTAACACAACTCTTTGTTCCTTAAGCCTGACATTCTTCCTGGGCAGATTCTCTGTATGAACACTCTGGAGTGGATGATGGGTCCAGTGCACTACTTTCTTCCGAGTTACAGTTCTACACTTCTAGTGGGTGTGATTGCCTATGGTTTTCTTGGTTTGTGACTTCTGCCCTATGAGTGATGTGGGTGAAAACAATTGTACCCCATTATTTTTCATCTGTTCACCTTACAAGTGTATTACTCCTGTTTTTAATACTGTGCCTATTTTTCTCCAGGTAAGAGTTAGTCTAGTTCAATCTCTTTAGACAAAAACCTTGTTCTCCTGCAAGGATTAGAAGAGAATATATAGAAGGTTTAGCTTTTCCTTTCAATCAAGTCTCTTTACATCCCCATCCCACCTTATTTATTCCCACTCCTTTGGGGGCTATAAGTGTATTCAGTTTTATAGCCTTTCCAGCATTTTGGTGTTGTGTGCACTTGTGTTTTGGCTGTCTTCTGAAGGCGTCTGTATGCACAACTTGAATTCCATACAGATCAAAGTTTATTTTAGTAGTGCCCCCTGGAGCTGTGCAATACGCAATCTATGTGTTTAGAATGTGGGAGCCTTGATCATCATCCCTCTCATCTTCTTCAGTTCTTTGCTTAGAACATTTTACTTCCTTAGTACTAGAAAGGGCTAAATCCATGAACACTCATTCATTGCTTCTTTGCCTCTAAAGTTTTGTTGACATCCTGTGTTTCAGTCTTCTTCTTTCTTATTCTCTTTCTTCTTGTGACTTTTTCTGTTTCTTATCATTTTTATTCCATTAAGAATTTTGCAAAGTGCAAAGGTGAATGGGTGCCCTTAATTGAGGTGTTTAGCATAAAGAGAACTCTTTGACCTGATATGTGCCAGGCATTGTGTTTCGTTTTCCTTTGTTCCTTCGCATAGTGCTGAACTTTCCCAAAGCTATTGGTATCTCCTATGGTCTGGGACTAGTATAAAGATTTTAGAGAACAATGTTTGCCCTTTAAATATGACCTCTATCTTTACTTTCTAAAAAGATTTAGCCACAAGTACTTTTTACCTACTAAGCATGCAGAAATTGATAGCAGTTAAGAATTCCCTGTACAAAGGATGTGTCCTTACTTGTGCTGCCTCACCTCTTGTAACTCAGTTGCTCCTACCACCTCCATCTTATTATATGTGTCTTATATAAGTGTGTAATACACTTAGATAATTTATATGTATATTGTCTTTTCACAGTATATTGATTTTTTTTTTAATTCTTCTACCTCTAGAATGAAAAACCACATTACTAGATATCTACAAGCTCTACTTGGTAAATGTATTTTTTCTCTGGCTTTGTCGTAAATTTGCTTAATTTTTTTTCCTCAAAGATTTCTGTGGTTATAATTAAATATATTGAACCACGAAAGACCCAGTGGTGGTTAGCTTATTATTAACAAATCTAGCATACCATCCTTACTATAAAATCAAATGCAAAACACCAAAACATGATGTATAAACCACAGAAGTTTGGCTTCACCAATCTAATGCACTTACCACTCTCAGTTTTCTCTCCCTTATTTTTTTTTTATTTTTTAAATATATAAATATATATATATATATTTCTAGGAGAGAGAGAGACAGCGTGAGCAGGGGAGGGTCAGAGAGAGAGGAAGACACAGACTCCGAAATAGGCTCCAGGCTCTGAGCTGGCAGTCAGCACAGAGCCCGACGCGGGGCTCGAACCCAGGAACCGCGAGATCATGACCTAAGCGAAAGTAGGACGCTTAACCAACTAAGCCACCCAGGCGCCCCTTTCTCCCTTATTTTTATACTGGTCCAAATCTCTCCATTTATATGATACTCTATAAATTGTAGAGCATTTTTACATTTACTCTGTCTTTTAGTATTCCTAAAATCTTATCAGACATTTGCTAGATTGGAAGCTATCACTCAGAAAGGTTAAGAATCTAGTCAGTAGTTAAACATCTGGTGAAAGATGTCACAAATAGATCTATGTTTCCCACCTGTAAGACTAAACCACATTTCAGGATACCATGTGTCTCCAGTCTATTCTTCTACATAAATAAAAGATGGTACTGAAAATTCCTGGATTTTATTGGTGGAGATGTTGCTGATGATTATAATGGCAATTAATATAACTGCCAACCTGTAATGGGTATTTACAATGTATCAGACACTAAGTGCTTCTATTGAATCACAGTGTTTAAACTTCATACCATACCTATGAAGTTACTAATGTCATTATCCTCATATAATTTGTTCTGAGAAGAAAACCCCACAGAAGCATATGTTGCTTTATCTTCTTGTATCCTCTTATTGACAAAACTGAGGTAAACTTTTCCTTTCTTGTACAAACCCTGCAGATTGTAGGTTTATTATTTAGATCATTTTGTCAATGAATATTGAAACCAAGTCTGTCTTTTCATAACATAAAATAAATTAATATCTTCTCATTTGATTGCTCCTTGGTAACTAGAGTTTAATTTTCTATGTAATAAAAACTTTAAAACCTTTGCATATTGAATTTCAGAACTCTGACTGCCATTTATAATGAAGAGTTTCTTAAGAAATCAGAACCTAATATTGGTAAATGGTTAGAAATTATTTTATTTGGGGATCCAAAATAAGCAGTTCTATATCTAGTATTCATCAATGAGTTGGGTTTTTTGGACCTCCTGTTTTATGTAAACCCTTGGTTTGCAGACATAACATAAAATGGGAAAATCTCTTAGCACTGGTACGGTACACTCTCAGGTTGTTATTGTTACTCTGGGTTAGCTTTTGTGTATACATTTCAAAGCATGTGAGGCAGCATATCTCAAAGTTGTATTCCTGGTGTAGATGCAGAAATATATTAGAAAACAGCTTGAAAAGCAGGACAATAAAATCCTTTTTCCAGAAAGTAAATAAGAGAATAAAAGAATGTATGTGGGGGAAGACATGCACTCTTAATCTTCCTGGTAGAGAAGTAATACAGTTCATGCCCACAAAAGTTCCAGTAAGATCTAGTTATAAGGCCCAAATCACATGAAAGGCAAGCAAAGGTTACTCTGGCTGGGTAACAACTTTGTAGAAATATCTCAGCAGTATAGAAGAGAGTAAAAATATGTTTTAAACAGATAGCTATGTTTACCATAAAAACTAGATGTGTTTCAGCAGGTAATTGTCTCAGTAAATTATTAATTATCCATAAATGGAATAATATACAACTATCAAAAATGACAGAGGTCCTATATACATTGAGGGTACATGTTGATAGTTTCTTACCAAGCAAAACACCTTTTTACCATATAAACCAGCAATCTCAGATTTACTCAAATGAAATGAAACCCTGTATTAAATGAAACTGTATGCAAATGTTTATAGCAATTTTATTCAATACCAGAAGCAAGTTAAATGTCTGTCATTTATGAAATGGGTAGATGAACTGAGATACATTCATACAATTGAATACTACTCATCAGTAAAAAGGAGTGAACTACTGATAAGGTAACATGGATGAGTCTCAAATACATTATGCTAACTAAAGATGTTATAGGCTGGATGACTCTATTTACATAATCTGCTGTAAATGGCAGAACCATTGAGACAGAAAACAAACCAGTGATTATCAAATCTTGCAGTGAGAAAATAAGCTGACTGTAGAAGGGTAGAGGAAAATATTTTGGGATAATGGTCCTGTTCTCTCTCTCTTGATGGTGGTATTGGTCACACAACTATATGTGTTTTTCAAAACTCACAGAACTGTACATGAAAGGAATTAATTTTATTGTATGTAAATGCATACCACAATAACAAAAGTAGAACCAAAAATAATAACTAAAAAATTGCCTTAATGTTGTATCTTTATATATGAGAACACACTGAAAATTTGAAGTTAGGACTGTAGTTTAGTACTAAGCAAGGAATTCTGAAGAAATCACATTAGTAGTCATAAACAGCAGCCTAATCTCTGCAAGCCAGCTCACACTGCATTTTACTAGGCCAAGGAAACAGGGGTGAGAGGATGAATGATATGACACAAATTATCACCATTCTAAATATGTCAAGCATACGTCCTGCTGACAAGAGGGACTGTCTGGCATGGTAAGTAGCTGCATCAGCTTTTCAATCTCCAAGTAGAAAAACTGAGTGAAATACTTTTTTAATGTACTACATAAGGAAATGATATTTTTTTCTCATTACTGTGATTACGGTTGTTGCTTAAAAGGCATTTCTATAAGCCAAATTCAAGGAGTGATTTGATTACTAAAATTATTAAAGATTACCCCATTTTCTAATATATTGTCTTAGAAAACTTATGTATTTAGAAAGTGCCTATATTTTTTGGTATTTCCAATGAGTTAATAAAGTTCTAATTTCCTCTTAGGGAGAAACATATAACCTAGGAGCATGTGAATAAAATAGCACACCTGTGTTCTCACTTTCCTTCTAAGTCCAGAACATGGATGTGAATTGTGATCAATGTGAGTTGATCAATTACAGGTCATAAAGGAAGCCAACATAATGCTATTGATGGCAACTTGGATAAGCCATGGCCACACATACAGGACAATGTGGTTTTCTGGCCTAGAAATATTTATAAAAACCAAATTGATGAGGGGAGAAACCTCCTAACAGCAATAACTTGTAATTGTTGGAATCTGGTCATCAACTTTAAATTACCTTGTCTGCTGTACTGTTTTTACTCTGAGGCAGGTTAGCAAAATTTATCTGTATATATTTTCTAAATCATAAATCTGTATACATTTGTGGAAATGTGTTCTAAAACCCAATGCTGTTAACAAGCACAACAACCCCTAAAGCCTAGGCAGACTACTATAGAAATTGGTAAAAATTTCTTGTCTGATTTATAAATTGGTCTGTGCTTATGTAGCAATTTAAATGTGAATGTGCATTACTTCAGAGAGTAATATTCATATTTTTCATTCAGGTAAAGATTTCAGGTTTTTTTTTTTTAAAGGGATTTTCACCAAAAATTTTTCACTCACATAACCATCAAGTTGGGTCATCAGTGGATGTGGGTGCTTGCTATTTCAGGCTCCCTCCAATTTAGATCTGTGCCACCCCAAGGTTCTATGAGTCTTCTGCTGGTTTCTTTGCATCCAGAGGGCTGACAAGTAAAGAGAGAGTTCATCATCAGAATGCTTTAGAGCACAAGCCAGAAAGTGACACACAATAATTTTGCATATACTGTATTATCCTCAGCCAGAGATATGGCTCTGACCTAACACATGTCAACTTGGAAAAGTCATCTTTGTATTTTCTCAGGAAGTGAAAACGGAATTGGTGAACAGTAGCTATTTTTTTTTTCTACTCTCACATAGCCTGAAATTAGTAAAACTAGGGTTGGAAACTAAGAACCCTGGCTCCAGTGCTTATCCCACTCAGAAAAATAAACAGAGTAGTGAAAGAGAAATGAGATTTAATGTGAAATAATTTTCTATCCTTCTAGAATTTTGTTCCTATTTATTAGTAAAATCCAGAAATCTGTTCCTAAGTTAAAGAATGGTTTAGAAGCTTAGTGCCTCAAAGTTACCTATTTTTTGTCAGCTGTTCACTTACATTTGATAGAGAAGAAGCCACATTTTGGTAATCTCGTATACAACTTTGAAAAAAGCATAAAAAAGATTCCGTAAATATCACAGAATGGGTCTTTGTGGAAAAAGTCCTCATCAGTTGAATTAGATTTGATTCCTGAAATAATAGTTCTCTCTTCTCATTAAAAAAGATACTTTGTCTTGATAATGTTAAGAAATACAGATCAGAGACCATATCCCATATCTGTATTCTGACTTGCATATTTCATCCCTTTAGATGGTAGTGGTCTTCCTACTTCAATCTAAGATCCAAACCAATGAGAATGTTACATGAACATATGACCATGCTTTATGTAAAGCTCTCTATGAAGACTGATAATTCCAGTACAAAATGTCTGTTCTACCCAAATAAGCTTTCTAACAAAATTAATGTGATGCGCTTTTAATTATCTATGTAAGCATTAAAGTATTACATGTAATTAAGCATAAATGGTAAGCAGCTCAAATAGATAATGTTATAGTAATCGGTATTGCTTTTCCAGAGTGAAGCCAAATTTTAAAATTTAGTTTTTCACATTGTTAGTTCTTCATAATTCTTCATGATCTGTTAGAAGAATCAGTTTTTACCATTTTGCCAGATATGCTTTCAGTCTCTCTACACATACACAAATTCTAATACAGGATACGTATGATTAATCAAATGCTGAGTTTCTCTTGTCTCTTTTGCTATTTTCAACCACTAGACCCCACCTAACATTCAAAACCATGTGTGAGGTCCAATCTTTCATATCCATTTCACCTATTTTCTCTCATTTTCCTCAGTTCTCTGCATCACTACCCCCATGGTGGTAACTATTTTCAGCAGGCATACTGCAGATATTTCAAGATTTGAGAGAGCAGAAATATGAAAACAATGATCTGTGGAATTTGTACTTAGAGTCAAGAGGGAAAACAAGGAATTGGGCTACAGAAATTAAGTGGAAAAAATAATACATTTACTGAGTTAACATGCTCGCCTTAAGGTAGAGACTAAATAAATTAGGTTAAGCCTATACCTTCGTTCTGTTTATCTAATGATATATTTAATTCTTTTCTATGAGAAACCTTTCCTATTTCTGTCTCAATTCCTTATTACACTTTCTCTAGCCTCTCTTTTCCACTGAAACCTTTTGTTAAAGGTCTTGATTTATCCTATTAGAAAGTCCAATGCATTTTTTTAACCTTCTTCCAAGACTGTTTCTCAAAAGTTTTAACATTTATTGCTCTGCTTATTTCCATGAAGTGTTCCTCCTCCTTAGATTTTGTGCAGCTCTTCAGGTTCTCCATCAATATATTTGATTTTCCCCCCACAGTTTTCTTTGTTAAGAGCTCTTCTTCTGCTTGCCTTTCACATATAAAAGTTCTATGCGATTAGGTGGGTCAGTCCGCTGAGTGTCAGACTCTTGGTTGCATCTCAGGTCATGATCTCATGTTTTGTGGAATCAACCGCAGGTCAGACTCTCTGCTGACAACATGGAGCCTGCTTATGATTCTCTCTCTCTTCCTCTCTGCCCCTCCCATGTGTATATGCTCTGTCACACATTCTCTCTTTCTCAAAATAAATAAATAAACTTAAATAACAAGTTTTCTGGAGTTTATTTGTATTATAAATAGTTCTTATAAAGGATGATTCTTTTCTGTTTTGGGCTTTTCCTCTGTGACTTCCAAAGCTACATCTCCAGTCCAGACTTCTTTTCTTAGACTCAAATTCTCAACTTTCTCTTGGCCATTATTTTATCAATATTTGAAACTAAGTAGTCTAAGGCAAATTTAGTATTTACCCCCAAACTTCTAGTCCTTCTGTTATTTGTATTTCATTTCATTGGTACCATTAATTTCCTGTCATTATGCTTTCACCAAGTATTTGGCCATCAACTCATCTGAATGTTCATAGTCCTAATTTATGTCTTTGCTATGTTTAGTCTTTTAGATAGTTTTCTTCCTTCATGATCTTTTACTCCTCTCTTTATCAAAACAGAAAAGTCTACTTAATCTAAGAATTAATCCAGTTTGATCTGGTCCCAAACAACAATTCCAGCCCCATTTTCTACCGTATAAAACATGACCATTTAGCCACACACAGTTATTTATCATTGTCCTTATTTCTTGTATGCTTTTGTGTCTTTTAATTTATTTTCTCATATTGTCTGCTTTATCTGGAATGCACTCTCATAAATTTTGTCTACTGAACTCTTCTTATCTTTTAAATTTCAGCTTAAATTAAACTTTTTTCACAATGATTTTCCATAATCTCTGTGCTCATTTCCAGTTTCTGGAGGATTCCTTCTCTTTCCAGCCCATGTCATTTGTATTTTTATTTACCATATGTATTTTTCTGCTTTGAATCATACTGTTGCTTACATAGTTATCCTTCCCACATAATCCACCCCACTTCGATACTCATGTTGTAATTTCTCAATTTGTCAAAAGCAATTTTGGATGTGTGGAACCTCAGCAGAGTGCTTAGCATTGAGTAGGTGCTCAATCAATGTTAACTAAAGTAGCATATATTTTCAGGGCAATTTTGGACTGATTCCACTGTAATCAAACAAGATTTGACAAGTCTATTACTTAATTTGAAGATGTAAATGAACTATCTTTAGGACCTAGTTTAATTTAACGGACTAGAAATGACACCTGAGAGTGTTAATCCTCATCCTAGAATTAAGCTATTTTATTGATTCATTCATCCTATAAAAATTATAAAATTCTTTGTCTATAGCACAGTACTAAGCCTAGAATGAAAAACAAAAAATAAAAAAATAAAAACACCATGTTTCCAACAGTCACCATATTGTACATTGGGAAGTAGAGGCATTACTAAAAACAGACTCTGTATACAGAGTGACATTACATGGCAGCTTTCTCATATATTTGCTGTATAATCTTGGGTTAAGAACCCATTATAAACCATAAGTTTCCTCATTTGTAAAATATAAATTACAATAGTATTTTTAAGGTTAACTGTTAAAGGATTTCAAAGAGATTGCATATTTAAAGAACTTTATAAATTGTAATTATAGATACGTGTGAAGGAAAGTAAAATGTAAATAACTACCATAATACAAAGCAAAATGCCATAATATCCAAAGAACAATTTATTCTATTTTTATTATTAATATATATTTTACAGAAGAAATTACTGTTTTTTATACAGCACACGAATATTAACATTTTATTAGCATATAATTAACAATAACCCCAAATCCAAGCCTAGAAATCAGATACTTGATCTGTATATTTGTTGAATATGTATCAAGGAAACAGAAATTGCTCCCGTTATTTCAAGGAGAATGAAATCTAATGTGAAGTATTGATTATAATCAAAGTATTGAAAATTAGAAGTTGAAAGAGTACAACTAGCTTTTGAGTTATGGTACTGTGATTATGTTCCAGGGAGAGGGTAAGCCTTGGTACTTGATGAGTTTACTTGTAGCAAATGGATAGGTAAGGGACAAAGATCAATTTATGCTCTGGGCATTCCAACCTAAGTGGTTTACTAGAATGGAAAGAAGCCTACAAAGGAGGCTGTGAAATAGGAGGAACATCAAGAGTGTGAAGCCCTGGGAACAACATGATGAATGTATATTAAGAATTAGTTAACTGTCAAATGTTGCTGAGAGGTCAAGCAAGAGGAGGATTGAAAAAGGTCATTGCGCTTCTCAACATCAAGGTCATCAGAGACATTTATGTAAGCAGTTTCTATGTAGTAATGGAAGTGAAACCTTGATGGAGTGGATTTTATAGAGAAACAGAAGAGAGAGGCAGGGGGTATGGATTATTTTTTAAGTTTTGTTATAAAGAGGAACAGAGGAACAAAGGTGACTAGTAGGAGAAGTGAGGTCAAGTTTTTTTTGTTTTTAAGTTGAGGAAAAATAAGAGCACATTTGATGCTGAGAACGAGCCAGCCAGGTGTCTGAAAACTTTCTGTAAGGGCCTCTAGTAAATCTTGTAGGCCTTGTGGGTCTTAGGTCTCTGAGGCACAGAGTGACCTATTCCTTTGTAATGTAAAGGCAGCCATAGGCAGTATGTAAACAAATTGGCATGACTCTGTTCCAAAAATATTTTAATTGTCAAAAAGACATGGGCTCTAGAGTGATCTAATATAAACTGTTAAAAAATGATTATGAGAGGAAGGAGAGAATAGCTGAAGTCATATCTTGAATAGGTGAGAGGGGATACAATTTGTGCACAGGGATTGGAGTGGGGCTTTGATTATGAATCAACCAAATTTGAAAAACAAGAAGCGCAAGAATGTGCAGAAGTCGATAAATGTGAAGCAGAAACCGGTGGAAAATCTCTTTGATTGCTTCAGCCATCTCAGAAAAGTAGGAAGAAAGACCATGATATGTGACTGACCATGGGGAAGAAAATTTAGGGTTTTAAGAAGGGAAGTTGCATGAAATAATTGCATGAAAGAGCTGAAAAATAATTGGGCGAAGAAAATAATTTACTTAGATAATAAATAGCTAATTTTCAAGTTTGAATCTTCTAGCTATTCTTTTCTACATTGGCACATTCATATATTTTTATTATATATTTTTTTTCTGAAGCACCAGCTAACCTTGTAGCAAATATCAACATATTTTCAATCATTTAACTTTAATTTTCAAAACACTTATTTTTCTCCCCATGGGAAAAAAGAGATTGTCACAATCCATTAATACTTCTATTTTCAGACAGCCAAATCAGTCACACATTTTATACATATATTTTTTCTAGTTTAACAAATCTTATTCCTGTTAGAAATTATTTGTGCAATGAATATGCTTCTGTCACTTCATCTCTGTTTCATACATTTATCATATTGAATTTTAATTTACTCAGAGAGTTTGCTAACTTTTGCTTCAATGATGTATTTGCTCTGAAAGAGTCCAGATATAATGAAATATATTATGTCCAGTATTTGTCTAATATGTTGCCACCAATGAAAGATAAATTATTGAAAGGGAATGTATTCACATTGATTGCTATGAAGGTTACACATGGATTGTAAATCAAAACAAGCCCTTAAAAGATAGAAAATCATTTGATATGTCAGATAAGAAATGCATAAATGTTGAAATCAACCACTGGGTTATTTTTCCTCTTGAAATAATTTAATTTCCAGAATTTGAAAAGATTTGTGACTTTGAACATCCATAATAAGCTAAAAGTGAAAGACCAAACAGATCTAAAATTGTGTTAACAGTACTTCAAACAAATACAAAACAACATATTTTAGAGGGAATAGGTATTATTTGTTCTTTCAACCAATCACAGAAATTTTTGAAGAGACCAATCAGAACCATATTATCATGATTATGCATGGAGTAAATATTAACAATATTTAAATTTAAAACAGTACACATGTCTGCACAGTTATATTGACATAATGTCTTTGCTTTTCTTTCACAGAACTATTACCCAATTGCCAGCAGTTGAATTGTCAGTATAAATGTGCAATGGTCAGAAATAGTACAAGATGTTACTGTGAGGATGGATTTGAAGTAAAAGAAGATGGAAGAACCTGTAGAGGTAAGTATTATAGATGATTTTTTTTTTTTTACACAAAGACTTAGTTAATAGAAATTTAATAAAGTATCTTGGAGGACCTATCATGTGCTTCACATAATGTTTATGTTATTTTTTGTTTCTTGAGATTTAAAAAGATGATACCACCCAATAAACCATATGTATAAACATTACAAATATGTATTTTTTTTTTACCAGTTTCAATTCATATTGCAATAATGTCAAACATGGGAAATGTCAACAATGGGAAGTAGTTTGGGTTAACATACAAACATTGGATTTACTGGTTTCAACTTCCTAAATGTTCTTGTCCAGTGATACAGCTGCAGGCTAGTAGACATCTGTTATTAACTAAGTTAAGTTAATGATGTCATGTAACGTTCCTTACAATGTTTACATTTTGCATTGGTAATTCTGGCAGTTGGCATCTTACCAATAGCAATAATGATGAGCATAAAAATATTTATGTGTATTTTTAATGTCTTAATCCTTGCTTTTGTGACTGTGCTATAGCACATGTTTACTCTTTGAAATGACCACTCTTCCAGTCTGAACAATTCTTGATTACTTATCCATTCTATTCATTTCTATTATTTATATGTTAGGATATGTATACAAATCTGATATATTCACAATATAAGTAATACATTATTATATAAAGTGTTTAGAATCTATATATAGAAAACATAAACTGTATGATCAAAATATATATGATCAGAGAATATCTGCATTGGCAGAGCCACTAATAAACTATTTTATAAAGAAATTGGTGCTTTGCCGATTACATCAAACCTTTGCTTTAAAATTATCACTTGTACCTAGAAACAGAATCTTAAAGTTGAAAGAATCCTCAGAGAGAGTATTGTTCAAAATTCTAATGACAGAGTGAGAAAAGTGAGACCCTGAGAAATTAAGTGACTTATTTAAGTCCTACACATCTTCTTAGTGATAGACATGGGACTAAAACTCAGGTCTGTAGAGCTCACTTATTCTTGTCTTGAAGAGGCTCATTGCTTTTTAATGTACATCTGGGCTTGAATTTTTCATTTGTTGTTTGTTTATTTTCTGCATAATACAGATATTACAGAAACATTTATTATTAAATTTTGTCATACATACACAGAGGCTATTTAATCTACTTTAGGTGAACCAAACGGTCCATGTTTATTTGACTCACTATTTTTAAACTAACATTAAAAAATCAGAAGATTCACACAAAAGTTCAGACTTTCTGAAGAAAAATCAGATCTGCCAACATTAGACACTGTATAATCATGAACGTCAGCCATATATGAATAGTACTTCTGCCTGAATGCATACATGCATGCAATTTCCAGTTCAAAACAGCTCTTTCCATTTACACAGGGTTGGCTACTATACCTATACAGCATCCTTACTCTTTTGCTCCTAGAGGACTCAGGATTTTCAGCTGCTTTGCATGGATCTTTTTCTCCCAAATCTCCTAATTAAATCCATAAAAATAACCATAATCAATATCTTCTTTTGTATGTTAATGAGGACTTAGGCATCAGTCAGTATGGAAGTTCACCAATGAAAGAAGGACTCTTTTTACTTTCTCTGCACTCCTGTATGGCCAGATCTGAGCATCATTTATGCCTTCCTAAAGCCTTATTTCCAGGGTAATATCTGTCCTTAAAGGAAGAAAGAAAGCAGCATTATAAGTAATGACATGCCTATTCCTTTGTGGCCAATTTTGTGAAGTTACATGAATGTTATAGCATTGCATTCTGGCCAAGAAGAACAACAAAAACCACTAATCATAATGCTATCCTGGATAGCATAATCATGTCAGAAAATCTAAAACAGGAACTGATAAAATTAAAGTTGAAAAATCCGAAAATGGATAAGAATCATTTTTACCACTAGGGGCTGGATTTCACCAAATATAAGACTTAATTTCTTTCATTATCAGTGGAAACTTAGCTTCAAATACTTTTTTTTTTTAATCCCCAAAGCAACTTACTTCAAACTGTCCATGAATGCAAGCTGTTATATGAAGCCAAAGAAATCTCAGAAAAGTGCAAATTAATGTCATACAAATGCATAGTTTCCCAATTTAAATGGCCCTTTAGCTACTTAGGAATATTTTTGCTTTTCCTTAGTGAACTCTTTTCTTAGCTCAGTGTTCAGAGGGTTGGTTGAGAGTTCCCACTCTTTAATTGTGTTTTTGCTCTTTCTGGTGATGAGGCCCCATCCTGGCATCATCTGGGGGCCTCATGCTGAGTCACCTCATTGTCATAGACTAAGGTATATTCCAAAGGAACTCATAAATAGCAAAAAAAATAAATAAATAAATAAAAAACACTGCTGTTGCTCAGAACATTCTAAGGATTTTAGGAAATCTGTGTCAGGCACTGGCACAAAATAAAATCTCACACAAAATAAAATTTCTTGTGTGAAATTAGCACATAACTAATTTTTCAGGATCTCTCTCTACTTTCACCAATCCATTTTTATATGTGTTTATTTAGTTTTAAAATATAAAGTTGATGAGATAGCTCATTAATTAATGGTTTCCCAATGCCTGTATATAATGTACAACCTTTCAGCATACAAATAACTTCATTATCTGGCCCCAAAACTACTTACCCAGTGCTATTTCTTACCACTTCTTCTTATCCACCCTTATTCCACTTGACCCCTTATACTACTTTGAAATCCCGACTGTGTCATCACAATACCTCTCACATGCTATTTTAACTGGAGTGCCACTTTCCATCTTAACCTATTTTAATCTTAAAAATCCATATCATCATTTAAACTCAGTGTGCAGCCTTCACTTAATATTCTACCTCTAATTCCAACCCAGTTCACTTCCCGTGTTTCTATCATAACTAGATTATGCCTCTATTATAAGGAAATGCATAGAATCAAAATTATATTTCAGTAGATTTGTTTCACTTAAAGGTAGGAACCATGTTTTATCATTTTTTTTTTTTTGTTTGTTTCTTCAGGGATTAGTATAGTAGTACATGTACACAGGACAGACTGAATATACATTTGTCCAAGTTATTACCTAACACATTTTTTTTTTTTATTTGCCTACTTGGTTAAGAATCATTAAGTACTTGCTGTTTATAGAGATTTGAACAAGATGCAGGAAGAAAGGGTATGGGGAGAGGAAGGATGTAAGGAATAGAAAGAGGACCATAGATATTAAAATTTAAGATGAAATTTTTCTTCTGAACAGTGCTTAATAGTTTCCTCTTTTTGATTTAGTGAGGGTGGTTTGCATAGTTTGGCTCAGAACTCTTAATCTGTTCATTTAAAGCCATGTTACTAGACTAAGTCTTTGTTAAAATAGTGAAAAAATGTGTCATAAGCACTAGATCTATTCAACAAATATTCTTTTGAGTGCATTTTTGTCTTTGAAAAAGGTATAGAGATTTCTAAGCCTGCCTAGAAAAAATACAGATAAATTATCCTTTAAAATAAAAGATTAGGTATTAAGTTTGATCTTGCATCTCTGTAACTATTAAAGCAATATTGAATTTTGACTTTCAGTTAGTGTGGTTTTGAAATGACTTATTAGACTTGGTTGTTCCTTTTTAAAATAATAATCTATTTCCAAAATTTGAAAAAAAAATGCCCAACAATAGTCTGCTTAGAATTGTTGCCCATTTTCCTTGTAGATCAAGATGAATGTGCTATTTATGGCGCATGCAGCCAGACCTGCATAAATACGTACGGATCCTATGCTTGCAGTTGTGTGGAGGGCTACATAATGCAGCCAGACAACAGATCTTGCAAAGCCAAAAATGGTAAGTTATCATGGTTTTTGTCCTAGAATTATTTCCTTTTTTCAATTCCTTTTCATTAGAAATGTAGTAAATATGGACTTTAAAGAAAAAGAGTTTTTCCTTCATTTTAATTCTCTGATCCATACTTAAAACTCCAGAGCAGGGTGCCTGGGTGACTCAGTCAGTTAAGCATTGGATTTTGGATCAGGTCATGATCTCACAGTTCATGGGTTCGAGCCCCATGTCAGGCTCTGTGCTGATAGCTAAGAGTCTGGAGCCTGCTTCAGATTCTGTATCTTCTTCTTTCTCTCTCTACCCCTCCCCTGCTCACAGTTTGTGTGTGTCTCTCTCAAAAACAAATACACATTAAAATTAAACAAAAAATCCAGAGCAGTTATTTTGGTTGTCTCTGATCATTACAAAACTTCTTCCATTAATAAGAAGCTTCTAATTTTTGAAAAACCTGTTGGAAAGAAATGAATTAATGGATTTGAATTACCCGTCTCTCTCCTGGGCTAGGCAATAGATTCCCAGCTGGTTTCTATGAGCTCCTGATTTCCCACTAAAATTCATACTCAGCATAATGAAGTGATCTGCTAAAATAGAAACCAAATCACATCATTCCCCTGCTTAAAATCTTCCAATTACTTTCACTCGTCTTAATAAAAGCCAAACTTGTCATAGGATGTGTAAGAACCTAACACTCTGGCAACATTTACCATACAATCTCACTGCTGCTCTCTCCTTTCATCACACACCAGCCTAATGGTTTTTGTTGTTGTTGTTGTTCTTCAACCACATTGCTCTTGCCTTGAGGTCTTTCCACTTGCTGTTTTATTTGCCTGCAATGCTTTTCCTGATGATATGCATATTCTTAACTTTCAAGGCTTAGCTAAAATGGCAACATTTACAGTGACCTTTGCTGCCCATTCTGCTTAACAGTATGTACCCTCTCCATCACTATTTTACTTCCCAATTTTATTTATGCATTCCTCCTCAATCACTATATGAGTTTTTATTTTTATACCAATACCATTTGAAATGAACCCATTATGCATTTCCTTATCATTATTTCTCCAGAATAATGGAAGTGTTATGAGAGCATGGAAATTGTCAGTTTTGTTTATTGTTATTTACTGAATTCTGATCATAGCCTGGAACACATAAGTACTCAATGAATATTTGTGGGAAGAAAGAAGGAAGGAAAGGGTAAAAAAAAAAAAAAAAAGAATGAACTTTTCTTTCTAGGTAAAATTACTAAGATGAATGGTAGCACACTTTGTAAAACTTTTTTAAGTGTTTATTTTTGAGAGAGAGAGAGAGAGAGAGAGAGAGAGGGAATGAGTGAGGGAGGGGCAAAGAGAGAGGGAGACAGAATCTGAAGCAGACTTCAGGCTCTGAGGTGTCAGCACAGGGCTCAAACTCACAGACTGCAAGATCATGACCTGAACTCAAGTCAGAATCTCAACTAACTGAGCCACCCAGGAGCCCCATGAATGCCCCACTCTTAACTGTTGAATTTCTTGTTTCAAAACTGCCTTCTTATTACCTTGCACCTGGGGGCGGGGGGGAGAAGCCTATTGTTTCAACACAGTATTCAGGCTAAAGTAAACACTCTGTAAGTATTGATGATTTCCTAATGAAATAGCCTTGAGATATGATAGTAACAAGAGGATAATGCTAATATTTTGTGGGCTGAATTAAGAATAATACAAGGAGACATTGTACATGCTATTCCATCTAGCTTCTAACTTTTCTTAAATCTGGTTTCATTTTATGGGTTTTTCAAGTTATGATGTTTTGGTAAATTAATGAGTCCCCTTTTATCCCCTTTTATTAGCAACTATAAAATTAGGCATGGGATGGCATTTCCTTTTTTGAAGACAGGTTGAGCAAAGCACTGGATTTGCTCCGCAAACTGCCACAGATGTCTCCCTTTATAACATAACCTCATGCTATACTTTCAACCATTTCCCTGAGTTAGTGTGTTAAATTACTTACAAGACATATTTGTATACCAAATTAGAAACTCTTTTACTTCCTAGTTTACTTCTTTGAATTATTGACTTGGTTTTTGAAGCCCCATTTATTTTGGGGGGCAATCCTTGAGAAAAATTAAATCAGGTTACATGTTCTTTTTCCCCATCACTTAGAGTTCTGATTTAAAATATTAATGGGCTGAAGAAGTAGAAGACTTGTTCTTTACTGCTTCTATTGATCCACACAATATTGCCTTGGCTTTACAGGGAGGGTGTAATGTAATAAACCCTCTACAAAGAGACACTTCCTTTCTTCCTACGTGGAGAAAGTATCTGCCAATAACAGAATGTAACCAGAGAGGAATGGTACATGATAATATCGTGCTGAATCAAGGAAACTTGATGACTCTAGAATTGATAATGGAACATATAAAAGCTTTTGCCTCTTGGTGATTGGCTTGACGACAGTATTAGCCTACAGAGTTTGAAAAATACAGTTTTTATGAGAATGCTGCTGGGGTTTATAGTTTTAGAAAAATGAGTTGCTAGTAATAAATGCTACAAGTCTATACCATACCCTGAGTAGTTCTAATGGTCACATGAATGTTTGAACCAATGTTTGTACAAATTCAAAAGAAAAACAATCACTTTTGCTTTGGTTTTCTCAAAATGATAACAAATGAACCAGAGGATATTTTGGGGCTTCAGTTCTTTGTAAAATGTTAGTTAAACATCAGCCTTACATTACTGTAACAATCTTATCATACTATAGTGTTGCCATGACTGATGGGTGCTAGGAAAATGTTTTGAATTGAACCACATTTGTTTTAAGGCTTTGCCATTCCTCCTTTCCTTTACCTGGCTGCTTAGACTGGCCCCTCTTTTTTTCTTCCTCTACAAGCCTACCCTACTGGACTCTAAAACCTAGTTTTTTCTACACACCAGAGTTCCAGACAACTCAGAGTATGGGAGCATGGGAAACTATGGGAGTTGTTAGAACAACTATAGACTGTGATGATCCAGAACAGTGGATGTGTGTAAAACATTTATAGGTGAAAGAGAGAAAGGGAGAAAGAAATATCAAGCCCGAAGGATACAATAGGAAATTAAAACTAGATCCAAGGGGAGGGTTCTGCAAAACCTCACCAGACGATAGATGGGAAAATTAAAAAGTTCTTGGAAGAGTAGTTGTTTCTGTGAAAGCAGAGAGAAGCAAAGTCACTGGCTAGGAATCTGCTTACAACTTTCAGCACAGAAAAATATCATGGTCATTCCCCAACTATTCACCCCAAAATTTTTCTGTGAGGTTTTGTTTTCAGTAACAATTAATAGTAATTAGGTAAATTAGTCTAAGTTAATTGATATTCTCTCCTTTGTAATATAATGTCTGTATCCAAGTAAAACTCACAAGCCTCAAGAGCATCTTTAAAAAATAACTAATAAGGAGTAGTGGATTTTAGACCTTGTGGTAAATGCGGAAAGAAATTAATGTTAGGCAGGAGTCCTTTTCATTCCTGTTAATTCATGCAATGCAGACAAATTCTTTTCTATGCTTTGTAAGATTGACTTGCCTCCTGAAATGTAGAATCAATAATTTCAAGGTTGGGAGGAACTCATAGGCAATCTAGACCATTTGATATCAAAATGAATAATTTCCAAATTGAAGAATATTTTAATGTAATAATATATGTTAAAAATAATTTTGTATAGTACTTGATAGTACTATATAGGAGGAGACACGCTGGAATGTGAATGTCATAACGGAATGTTCATAACTTTGGAATGGGACACATTAAAAGCTAGTAATTTTTAAAAATAATTTCTAGGTTTATTTATTGTGTGAGAGAGAGAAAGGTAGAGAGAGACAGAAACAGACAGAGAGAGAAAGAGAGAGAGAGAGAGAATCCTGAGCAGGCTCCGTGCTGTCAGTGTAAAGCCTAATGTAGAGCTTGAACTCACAAACCATAAGATCGTTGACCTGAGCCAAAATGAAGAGTCCCACACTCAACTGACTGAGCCACCCAGGTGATCCAAAAGCTAGTAAGTTTTTAATTAAACATAAGGACATGTCATTTGAGGAAAAAAAAATGTTTTAGGGGCACCTGGGTGGCTCAGTTGATTAAGCATCCAACTTTGGCTCATGTCATGAACTCCCTGTGTATCTTCCTTCATCTTTTTTTTTTTTTTAGATTAGAGTCCTAAAGAGTTGTCAAATCTGAAAATGAAAAGATTTGTTATAATTTAGTTTACTTTCTTTTAACATATTTAGACCAATTTTAATGTAGAAATATGAGTTAAATATGGGCACGCAAGGCTAAAACTGGGCTCCTGCAGAAGCTGTAAAACTGAAAGTAATAGCCAAGGGTGTTTAACTTATGAACTGTTTTCCAGTTTTTCTCCTGATAAAGGTAGGCTCGTTGATTGTACTTTCCAGTTTCCTGACCACTTGCTGAAGACAGGCACTTAACCCAGTTTACAGTTCCATAGGACCAGTAGCACTCTACTGATTGCACTAAAGCGGTCCCAGAATAAAGAGCACTGAATAATTATATGCTCATCAGTGTAGAGGCACTGCAGTAAGTGGCACCATGAGAGAGAAAGTGTACCTCTTTGCCATGTAGCGACTAGAGTAGTGAGTGAAGAGAGCCCATTAAATAACTTCAGGATTCTATTACAGTTTATACTATGCTATTCACTGATTGGGACAATGGGGAGACCATTTAGGCAATGGAACTCTTGGGTGTAAGAAATACAAACCATAATCCCTCTATATTCCACAGAACTACAACCCTAGACAATGCTAGGGAGTGTTTTCATTACCACTCACTATTTTCTTTGCTACAATTCTTAAAAAGAAAGAGAGAGAAATAAAATATAATGTCCAACGATCCCTATGTCTAACCTCCAACTCGGTTATTTTCTAATGCATAGTTTTAAATTTTCTTTTAGAAGGTAGAGGGATCATTCATGGTTTTCCGCCAGGTCTGGTTTAGGTTGTGCGCAAAATAGACAAATGTCCGTATGGAGAAGGAAGAGTGCCTTGTTTAGAGTATCATAGTCTCTTCAGCCACTTGAAATGCTTAGAATTCAGTTATTACAATTTATTTGCCCTGCTCTTTATTTTTCTTTTTTTTAAAAAAAAAAAAGCATGCTATATTAAAATGTGAGTGTTCTTAGGAAAGGTGACATATTAAATCTTAGTAACCTTGATAATTTATGAGACTAGTAGATCAGATCTGTTTTACTTAAGAACGGCTTCCTGCGGAATGACATGTGATTATGTCTTAGCATGTGAAGATTCACTATTCATAGTTTTTGCTATTTTTAGGTAGTCCGAGGTCTAGTTTCTGCACAATTTCCCATTTTATTGCGGCGTAGCTGAGAATGGCATTTGGTGACATGATGATATATGAGACTTTAAGCTACGCTTGAGCCTACTAGACTATAACCAACGTAGTAACCCAAATTTGCTGTTTGTTACTCAGTCACATATACATGGAAGAAATTATGTACACTATGGTAAACAAGTGGCAGAGAAGTGTAAAACAGTGTCTAAAACAGAATATGTGCTTGGTAATTTTTTTTTTTTTTTTTGGATACTTTAAGCAATTTTGTGAACATTCAGGAAGCAGAATAGGGAACTGGGATTTTGAGGATTAATAAAAAGGATGCTGAAAGGCTGGAAAAGATTAAAAATAACCCAGTGGGATATTTCCCCAGTTTTATCCTGTTATTCAGGGCTCCTGCTGCCTTTGCTATAATAGTGACATTGGAATGATTGGTGAAAATATGCATAATGTCCACATATTTGCCTCCTCGCCCAAGGCCCTCCTCATACGGACGTATAATCCTAGTGTGCTGACAATGCAAGTACAGCTGTAGAACAAACCAGTCCGCCCACAGTCAGGTGCTCTTGCCTAAAGCTCCATCCTAGAGAAATACTAGAGTTTCACAGGCTGCTTTGAAAACCTTGCCTGGCATTGAACATATTTATATTTCTCTATTTCCTGGACTATTCATACCCTACATCTTTTCTGGCTCTTAGATGGAAATCACATTCCATGACAGAACAAGGCAATGATTTCTGATAGAATTTCCATTACTGAAATTAAATATCACACTTTTTCCCCCACCCAAACCTTATTAATGAGTATGCTGTGTTGAGCTATTAAACTACTCATGAATATTCTATGTGTGTTTTCTGTTTTGTTTTGTTTTGATTTTTTTTCCCCTAAGAGGACATCATTTCCACAGTCTAGCACCTTTCCTGAAATCTTAAACAGAGAACATAACCATGGTGTTTTATGTGCCATGACACCTTTGATTTATCCAGTGTGTAAGAAAATACCAGATGCAGGGAAGAAAAAAAAAAAAAAAAGTGGCTCTTCATTTACTTTACTACTTAACATCATAATTGCAAGCTAGCTAAGGATTTCTTTATATGGTTATGAAGAATCACATGGCCACATTTATGAGCTCTAGATTAGAAGATTGATAAACTTTATTTTTACAAGTGCCACAACACCTAGGTGTAAATTTGTATCTATATTTCTGTATTTAATTTTTTATAGAGTAGCTATTGAACTATTAATTAAATTCTCTATTTGGAATATGTGATAGGACATATCATTCACTACAATTAACTCCCTTTTTTGTGTCAAAGTAGGACATATAATGAATGTTAAAAACAAATGAAGCATATTTTAATTCATAGAAATTACAAGTTTTTCAATTGTAAGGTAAGGCAAGGATTTACATGTGTATATAACTTCTCTATTACTTTGGGAAAAGTAGAAGTTTGCAGCTATTGAAATCCTCAGGGAAAAAATAAAGCTGAGAAAAAGAGAATATTTTGTCCTTTCTAATAAGAAAAGAAATTTTTACCCAGAGTGACTTCAAGGCATTCCTTGTATCAATAGCAGCCAACAAAGAAAATAACCACAGAGACTATCTCTCAGGTACTCCTCCCCTGCTAGAGTCCATACTTGCCCTTGACTTTGATGACTGATATTCTGCATATTCTCGAGACAAGGTGATTAGAGTCATTTCCGTCCGGAGAGAAGAAAATTCATTGTATTGATTACATTTTTAAATGTGTGTGAGCATTTTTTGGTATCACTAGGATTCACAGAGTCTCCATCTGTGTTTTCTATGACAGATAACATGTGTCAAATCATTAGATAAATTATATTTTAATAGTCTTTAGAAGTTTAGAACAACATACCATCAAATTGCCAAGAATATATCTAGTAAAAAGAATGAAATCTGGCCATGTGTAGCAACACGGATGGACCTTGAGGGTGTTGTGCTGAGCGAAATAAGTCAGGCAGCGAAGGACAGATACCATATGTTTGCACGAATAGGAGGATTCAGAGGAACTTAACGGAGGACCGTGGGGGAGAAGAAGGGGGAAAATAGTGGGGTAGAGGGGGGGAGGCAAACCATGAAAGACTCTTGAATGCTGAGAACAAACTGAGGACTGATAGGGGTGGGGGGAGGGGAAGGGGGTGATGGGCATGGAGGAGGTCACTTGTGGGGATGAGCACTGGGTGTTATATGGAAACCAACTTGACAATAAACTATTAAAAAAAAAAGAATATATCTAGTAAAAACCTAGAAGTTTGGACTATAAGCACTATTGAGCACCTAGAACTAATCTGTCTTTTTAATAACAAAGTAGAAAATTACAGTCTTAAGTATAGTTTGTGTGTTTACATCCTTTGGTAGCCCGGTCAGAAAACAGTGAAATAGATTAAATCACCTTTTCCTTTTCCACCCCTAGATAATGAATTTTCATAGATCTACCTCCTTTTCCCTTGATCTAACATGATGATTTTGTGTCATATTTACTTAAGAAAATAGAAGCAATCAGAAGAGAACTTTCTCACTCTGAAGTTTATTAAATGAACCAATCTATCTGTATCTAGAACTAATCACTTCATCCTCTTGTTTGAATAGAAGTTCACACTGTGCTTCTACCTGAGGCCAATCTCTGCAATTGTGCATCAATTCCATCTTCTCTCACCTATATAAGAATTAGTCTCATATAATTACTTTCTCTATTCTTTGAGTCACTTTTGCTGGATCATCCCATCAGCATACAAGCTTGTCGTAAATGTGATACAAAACATCTCTCTTTGAACCTATATTCCTCTTCAGCTACCACCTCATTTTTCTTCTCTCTGTATAGAAAAGTTCACAGAAGGTGTTTTTCTTGTCTTTCTATACTTCCTCCCCTCTGTCTTGAACTCACTTAAATCAGTCTTCTATTCTTATGAATCACTTAAATCTCTCCTATCAGGATTACCAGTGACCTCCAGTTGCCTAATTACTTAATAGCAGTGCTTAGCACACAACTAATCGTTGTGTCCTTTTTGAATACTTTTCGTTTTTAAAGCAGTACATTTTAGAGTTTTCCTTTTAGCCTACTGGGAATTTTTTTCTCATTTTATTTTGCTGCATTATCCTCATTATTTTCGGCATGACTCAGTGTTCAGTTCTTTGGACATCTCTTTATTGGTTTCCTAAGTGCTCTCATCTTGTATCAGGACTTTAAAAACACATCTTTTTCCATGATTTTATAAAACATCTAGAGACTGAGACTGGTAAGTTTGTATCATCAGCCCTGACTTCTCTGTTGAACACCAAACTCACTTGGATATAAAAATCAACTCAATATCTCCTTTGGAAATATAACAGAAATATCTAACTTTTTGTGTCCCAGAGTCTTGATCCTCTCCCCAACAGTGGTTGGGGAACATCACCCTCTACTCATTCACCTAGCTGTTCAAGGCAAAACATTGGACTCGTCCTTGACACCATTCTTTCTCTCAAACCCTTTGTTTCAAACTTTTAGATATATTCTGAATTGGACTATTCTTTAAGGAGCAGCCTGCATCCTGATTACTACCAATTCTTTGCATTTCCTCACAGAATTCATCACTGCTGAACAATATTAAATAGTATTTGTTTGCTTATTGTCTGCTTTCTTCACTAATGTAAGCTCCATGAACACGGGGATTTTATAGTTTCGTTAACTGCTATATCCCTAGCATCTAGAGCAATACCTGACAGCAGCTGGCTGTCCTCAAAAAATATTTGTTAAATGAATAAATAAACCTGCAAATACTAAGACAGTGTTTTCTTTTTACAGAACAACTACAATGTGGCTTTTTTTGCACACCCATCTTGTCAAACAGAAAATATCTGTGAATAGGAGTTATTTAAAGACAATTTTAAAATAAGCCAACATCTATTACATTTTAAACTCAATTATTAGCAATTTCTAACTTAGAAGGGCATGTCAAATACATTTGGGAAAAATGTATTTCTAAAGGTAAATTAGTTCTTGTTTCCTACAATTAGGAAGATGGTAAAGAGATTAAAAAATAGCCACCTCTCCTCAGTAACTAATAATAATTGACCATACCTGGATCATCTACTACTTTTAATAGTCATCCAGTAACCTAAAATTTGAATGAATTCTATTCTGAGAGTTTGAATTTTACTAATGTAACCCTTCAGTGGTTATCAATTAAATTTCTTTCAATTCCCTGATTAAAAACCACAATGCATTATTTATTTCATTTTCCTTACTGAAATTGGAAAACACTATCGTTCTTAAATTTGCAAATTTAGTAAAATACTTTTAGAAACATTGGAGAGTCCATATTCAAGCATTTCTCCATGCATCATTCATTTATTGAATGCTTAACATGTGCCAAGTAAGGCCTTCCAGATAATAGGGGAAATATTTTCTTGCTCTGGTAGACCAGCTCTTTAAAATACAAAAGAAAATTTGAAAGCTGTTTATTTTCAAAATGAAAAAGCTTTTTTGTGTGCATGGCATTATATTATTGACTTTAATTGTTTTTGTAAAATGATCCTTATTCCTGAGAAACACCATATCTTATTGCTTTTCAATCATCACATTTCAAATTGAAATTTACTCTAAATGAAGGTACCTTCATTTCACGAATAAGATCAAAATAACAAAAAGTTAAAAACTGTTTAGAAGTCTGTGGTAATGTAGGTGGATAAATAGTTTACCTGAGTGAGTTTTTGTAATGCCAAAGATGACAGGACATGACACTAAACTAATAATGTGCCAACATTAAAATCATCATCTCTTAAAGCTGACTCAACTTTCTTTCATGGCAGTTTCTTTTTTTTTTTTTTCTTCTTTAATTAATTTTTTTTTTTTTCTAGGAGAGAGAGAGAGACAGCGTGAGCAGGGGAGGGTCAGAGAGAGAGGGAGTCACAGACTCTGAAACAGGCTCCAGGCTCTGAGCTGGCAGTCAGCACAGAGCCCTACGCGGGGCTCGAACCCACGAACCGCGAGATCATGACCTAAGCGAAAGTCGGACGCTCAACCGACTAAGCCACCCAGGCGCCTCATGGCTGTTTCTTTTAATAACACCATTATTCTCACCATTATCCAACTCTAAAATTTCCGTATAATTCTAAACTCCATATCCTTCCTTGTTTACATAAAATAATCACTACAATTTAGAACTTCTAAGGGTCCCTGGGTGGCTCAGTCATTTAAGCATCTGACTCTTGATTTCAGCTTAAGTCATGATCTCATGGTTTGTGAGTTCCAGCCCTGTGTCAGGCTCTGCACTAACAGTGCAGAGCCCTATCTCAAAATAAATAAATAAACTTAAAAAAAAAAAAACACACAACAATTTAGAACTTCTACTTCGATACATGAATCCAGCTCTACTTTAGAACTCAGTACCACCTATTTTAGGTACTTATTTCCTATTTTCTGAGAAATTAAAATAGCATTTCTGTATCAGTAATCCAGATATCAAGTGCCTATGTCCACAAGTTTTTTTTTTTTTTTTTAAATGGGTTTGGATTGCCTTCTTTATAATTAAAAATAAGATTATTAACTGTCTATTTACACAATGTAGAACCTAGTGTTCTGGGACCTTGGAGAATTCTCTGGGACTTACATTTCTTCTATTGATGTCTGTTTCTAATGGGAATATTGGAAGCAAGGGCCGCCTGGAGAGCTCAGTCACTTAAGTATTTGCTCGGGTCATGATCTCATAGTTCGTGGATTTAAGCCCTGCATCAGGCTCAGTGCTGACAGTTCAGAGCCTGGAGCCTGCTTGGGATTCTGTGTGTGTCTCTCTCGCTGCTCCTCCCCTGCTCAGACTCTGTCTGACTGACTGACTGTCTCTCTCTCTCCCTCTCTCTCAAAAATAACAACAACAACAACAGATAAGCTAATACATGTGAAGCATGCATTACAGTGTCTGGCTCCTAAGATATGTTCAAAAGAGGTTAGCTTTGTTACTATCATTATGAAGTATTTTCACCACCTGTACATATTCTTCCTTCTAGAAAACTGAAAAGCTGAACTCTATCCACCCAGCATATTCTAGTCTTTCTTACATCTATGCTTTCATGAGGGCCATTTGTTCCATGAACATTTCCATCTCTGCTCTCAGTTTCTGTTTCTCTGTTAAAGCAAGGCTGAGACCAAATGCCATTACCTTTAAGGAACTTTTGACTCTACCAAACAGATGTGTCTAGTCTGTTTACGCTCCTATAACAAAATAACACAGTGGTTTATAAACAATAGAAATTTCTCACAGTTCCAGATGCTGGGAGTCTGAGATCAGGCTGCCAGCATGTTCTGGTGAAGATTTCTGGGTCGTAGACCTACTGAGTTATTACAAGGTGGAAGGGGCTGGAGATCTCTGCAGAGAGTCTTTATTTAGGCATCAATCCCATTCATGAAGGCTCCTCTTTCATGACTTAAGCACCTCAGTGCCACCCCCCTTCTCCGTACCATTACTGGGGGGTTAGGATTTCAACATATGAATTTGGGAGAACAGTAATATTCAGATCATAGCAAGATATGTCTAACCATTCTTTGGAACTCAATGTCACTGTATATCTTTTGTAAACCTGACTTTAAAACATGACTTTGAAAAAGTGTATATTTTATACACTTCAATCTTTCTACTAGATTCTATTTTTCTTGAAGGCAGACTATCTTATGATCTCTTTGGATTCTAGTTGGATTCCATAGATCTATAAATACTACATAATAAAATAAAAATATAATAAATAAAGCATTTTCATCCAAACAATAGTTAAGCATAAATACATTGTGACAGTAAACAGTAATGCTAAAATAAATTATAGCAGAGTTTACCAATATGCATTATTTTGTGCTTAGCTCAATACTGTTTATAATGCAGCTTGATATTTCCACATTTGGTTCATATTATAGTTTTTTTCCTTTATAAAATGTGATACAATAGTTTCCTCTAATATATAGCATGATATTCTAAATGATTTTCAGTTCACTAAATATATTTTCCCATTAAAAATAGTTGAGGAAACAAGAGAAACAAATTTGGCTATATATGTTTGTGACATGAAAAGAAAATTTTTCAACCCTGTATCATTTTTTCTTCCACTTACATTAACTTCATTCACTTTTTTAGTTTGCCTTAGTTGACTCTGACGTATAGTTTATAATATTATTTGAATAATGCTTTTTCTTACTTTTTAAACTATATCATTCATATTTATATTTATACCTAATATTTCACATTTAACTTTTTCTGTTTTTTTTGCACACTGTTATATGCTATTTTTAATACTTTTTTTAATGTTTATTTTTGAAGGAGAGAGAGAAAAAGGGAGATAGAGAGACAGACAGAATGTGAGTGGCAAGGAGCAGAGAGAGAGGGGGACACAGACTCCAAAACAGGCTCCCATTTCTAAGCCGTCAGCACAGAGCTAGATGCAGGGCTCTAACCCATGAACCATGAGATCATGACCTGACACAAATCCAGACGTTTAACCAGCTAAGACACCCAGGTTCCCCTGTGGTGATTTTTTTTAAATTTAGTATCTTTACATGGATTGGTCTTCATTTTGTTTCCTATAGTAGTTCACCTTCCTACAGAGGTGTGATTTTCATTATAAATTGTTAACATCCTTCTCATTTCTAACTTCATCCTATTTTTCTTACTTTTAAAGCCTTTATATAATTTGTGTATGATGTATTACAAGTAAAACTTTTAAAAATCCTCTTTCAATTATTTTAAGTTTGTATTGGTTAACAACCATTCTTTGGGCTGCAGAGATGATAGTGTTCTGTTTTCTTGCACATTTAGTCTTACTCTGACCCTTCATTTTATATACTTACATGTGAGTCATTATTTAACCTTTTATGGAATTGAATGTGGGAATTTTTTTGTTCTGGTTGTTTTCATCTTTAGCTCAACACATACTAAGGTGCACCTACTGAACTTTATTCAGTGGAGATAATTGCTCACAATTACAGGAAAATTAGAATACAATGTAACAAATCAATAAACACTTATATGTGTGTATCCAAATATATATACATATATATTTGTATATATATTTGTTATAACATAAATATTTATGAAGTCTATATTTATTTGTAAGTACCTGAATTCATAATTCTAATCATCTAAAAGGAAAATAGCTGAACTAGTATTCTTAGAATTGAATGGAAGAATAAGTTTAAATGAAATCTTAAAAATAAGTTTTAAGTTGTATTTACTCTGAGAACATTCGTTTAGAATCAACTATCTGTCAAGACATATTATAAGTATATACATAGACATTCAGCATAGTCATGGCTATGAGAGGATAAGGGAATATTTGCAGGGGTACAGTTATAGGGCCTGGCATTTAAATAGGCATTATTGTGAAACTAGCCAAATGAGTTTCTCCATGTTTCCAAGTTTCTCTCTCTAGTTCACAGTTTTCTAATCAGTCTTCAAAAGTTGTAGCACTGGTTAATATAACATATATGATAGGAAAAAAACTAATTTCTGACCACACAGAGCATAAATATACATCTTTCTAACTGGGAGAGAAAATACCTATTTTTTTTTTTTTTTTATGCTGCTGGCATATGGGGAATGATGAGGAAGGTGAGGACACTTTTTCTCCCCCAGCAGGACTCAACTAATAACCTGATGGAGAGGTTTATTCAATTTAAGTCTTGGTTCTCTAAGTTGATGTACGTATTCCTTTGACTCAAGTCATCTAATGTGCTTTCCAACTGTTTCTTTGGGAATACCATCCACTGACTCTAAGGATGGCATTTGATAAGAACATCATATTTGTTCTTGCGAGACTTTTATCATCATTACACAAGGTAATGATGCTCTTCCATTGGCATGTGGGATCATGAGGTAATGATGCACACTGGAGATCAGACCTAGTGCAGGTTGAGGCAGATTACATATGCCAGCTTTCATGAAGTAGAAAAAAATGATTTATACCCTTAGCCCCTGATTATTTTTATGGGTTCTTGAGTTTCACTGGCTTCCTCCCACCCCCATAAGTATGCCTTATGTTTATTTGTGTAAAGAGAGAAACCGCATTTAATAGTGAGCTGAGACAGGGGTGCCCGGGTAGCTCAGTTGGTTAAGCGTCTGACTTCAACTCAGGTCATGATCTTACCATTTGTGAGCCCAAGCCCCACGTCGGGCTCTGTGCTGAACAGCTAGCTCAAAGCCTGGAGCCTGTTTCATATTTTGTGTCTCCCTCTCTCTCTCTGACCCTCCCCTGCTTTCGCTGTCTCTCTCTCTCAGAAATAAATAAAAAACATTTAAAATGTTTTTAAAAATAGTGAGCTGAGACATATGAATATTATCACAACTAACAAGTATCCTTCCTCCACTATGTCATTTGAATTTTTAAAGCCCCCATTATCAAATCAAACCATGTAAAATTATGAAGTACCATGTCAAATTATGACTTTATTGGTTTTCTGTTTATCAGAAGTTATAAAATCAGTAGTTGTTATATTTTACATTACATTATTATATTTTACAATCAACTGATTTACTCAAAAACCAACTACAAAAATCAAATAGATTTATAACTTATGTCAAGTGAGCATTGCCTGTATTGACCATTAATTTATTTTCTTCTCAGTTTCTAAGGGGAATCTTAGTGTTCCTTCATATTCTAGCCTCACTCCAAAGAATGTTTATTACATAAGTAAATTTACTGACCAGTAGCCATTTAAGAAATTATTCTCTACATCTGGACTTCTCATAAAGCTTGGAAGCAAAGAAGTTTCAGTGTGGTTCACTTTTTAATAAAAGGCAATGTCACCAAAGGTCATTTCAGTTGTCAAATGAAGACAGTAAGCATTGACAGACTGGCACTGTGTCTTTATTAACATGATAATACAGCCATCTAAGACCTCTTCATAACCTGAGAAATGTATGATCCGATAGGTTTCAGGAGTGCTAAGGTCAACGGGAAAACAACAGAGGTGGGAGCATTGAAAAGTGACGAAGTCTGGACTTCTAAATTAGGGAATGGCAAGAGCAAGCATGCATGGTTCAAAATGGCTTTAAGAAGTTAAGAGGGAAGCCAACTGGCTAAGCAAGACTCATTGTGGTCCCTAGACAAGGTTTTGTTAAGCAGAGATAATTCACAGTTTTCCTAATGCTTTATCATGGAAATGATCTTAGCATTTTTGATACTTCTTTTTTGTTGGTTTATACTAGGTAGTCCAGGGCAAGTCTGTCTATCGGTAAGAAACTGTTAGGCTAATTAATTTTATAATCTCATTGAGACTTTTTGTTATTGTTTTGTTGTTGTTGTTGTTTCTTTTTTTTTGTCTTGAAGTTTTTATTAAGTCAGAAACTTCTAGTTTCTTTCTGAGGTGGAGAAAAATTGTATGCCTTGATTGATTTAATTCCTCAGAGGGTAAAAATTCAAATGACATTCTGAGTAAAATACAAAGAGCCTGATATCCCCACTCACATCAGAAATGATGAAGACCAATAAATAATCATTGAAAAGTTTAGACTTATTTAATTATATTACTCATAGTAAATACATTTCCTTTTTTTCCTATCTTTACAATGCTCAGTATCAGTTTCTTGAATGATCAAGTGGTGTCTATGAAATTTTCTGTTAGCCAAATTTTCCTCTGTATTCCATTCATCAGTTAAAGAAACCAAAATATTTTTTAGCATTTCACAGAATGCTTCTTAAGAACTCTGCTCTGCAAGAATTCCATGTGTCCATTTTATGTATTCAGGAAATTGTGTTGAATAACCACTAGATTCTAATGCTAGAGATACAGAGGCAGAAGTAGAAAAAGATAAACCAGGAAAAAATATGTGCAATGTTTGATGGTTATATGGGAAAAATAAAGTAGGAAAGGTTATAGAAAGTTAGTTTGTAGGAGCTTTCAATTTTCAAAAAGTAAAGTGGTAAGAGAAGTTTTTGCTAGAAAGGTAGCATTCAAATACTAACCTAACAGAGGTGAGCAATCAGGCATTCTGATATATGGGGGGTTATTAGGAGGTAGGAAGGGCCTCTCAGATGGAGGCTTCCTTGGCCTCTTGTTCAAGGAACAGTAAGAAGGGTGGTGTATCTGGAGGGAGATGACAAGGGTGACATTACTAAGGAGATAAAAGAAATGAGGTCAAACAGGTAATGAGAAGACAGCTCATGGAGGGCTTTACAGGCTATTATAAAGACTTTGGCTTTTACTGTGATTGAAATGGGAACCCTCTGAGGTATTGGGCTGAAAACTGATTTGAGTGACATTAACATTTTAAAGGTATCACTCTGGCTATTGTGTTGAGAAAGACTAAAAGACAAGGAGGGCATCTATGAAAACAGAGAAACCAGTTAGAAGGCTCTTGGAAAGATCTAGTTGAGAGACAGTGGCAGCTTGGAGCAGGGTGGTAGTAATAGTCACTGAGAAGTGGTATGATTCCTGATATGCTTTGACATCAAAACCAAAGATATTTATTGACACTTTGGATGGAAGACAGAAAAAAAAAAAAGAGGAATTAAAGATTTCCAAATTCATCCTATTTCCTAATTACCACAAAAGCTACTCTGATTATGACTGTGTGGCTAAACTATTTCAACACTAATTTTATAGGGCATTTCAGTGTTACTTTTAACTCTTAACAGGCATTGAAATTTTGGTCAATTAGTGTATATTCATCACTCACCAATACTCACAAAAGCAAAGATGCATTGTTCTAACAGTAGTATCGAGCAAGTTAGTTTTACCTCTACAATCTCATTTTCTTGACTATAAGAAAAAGGACATGGAAAGAAGTAGCTCAGTAATCATAATCTAGTCATAATCTTGTGATTGTTTGACTCCTGGACTCAGTCAAGGAGCCAGTAAGGCTGAAGTCACAGGTTCTGTTAGTATGAGCTTCTGAGATTTGCACATTCTATTCCAGAAAATTCATCTTTGGCTTCATGCATCCACCTCAAAAAAGAATGTCCTTGCTCACAAGGGAAGTCTATAAAACTGTATGGAGAGGTCAGTCCAGATCTATCCTCATTGCTAAAAATAAATAAGTAAATAAATAAATAAATAAATAAGTAAAAGTAAAACAAAATAACAACAACAAAAAAGCCAACTTCACAGCCCTTCCTTTATTTACCAACAATGAAAGCAAACAGCATCGTCCTCACATTTACACAATACATTATGATTAAGGAAATAATACAAATACTCAGTGGACTATGTTTTCTTTAAAGAAGGAAAATGCAATATATAGTCAGTGAAGCATATATGAGTTATTAATAAATACTTTTGCAAGCATTTTTAAAATTTTAAAGATGCCTTAAAATATAGGAATAAGATATAGTAAGTAATGCAAAAGTATGAAAAAAAGGACTCTTTTTTACTAATTTCTCTTTTTCTCTTTTATTCTAGAACCAACAGATAGCCCACCTATGCTATTAATTGCAAATTCTGAAACAATTGAGGTTTTCTATCTTAATGGCAGTAAAATAGCAACCCTGAGCTCAGTCAATGGAAACGAAATTCATACTCTGGATTTTATTTACAATGAAGACATGATTTGCTGGATTGAATCAAGAGAATCTTCAAATCAGCTTAAATGTATCCAGATAACAAAAACAGGAAGATTAACAGATGAGTGGACCATTAATATTCTTCAGTCCTTCCACAGTGAGTGTTTCAATTCATATGATATGTCACCCTTGAAGGATTTCGTTTACAGATAAGTAAACCGTATTCTTAGATTTTTCTAGCGTAGTTTAAGGTTATTAGAAACCTATATATGCAAATATGAATAGACAAATGTATTCACTAGCTATTTTGAATAAACACATACATACGCATGTAATTTCACTGTTTATGTAAGTAACAAGTTATGGAGTTAATTTTAATTCTTTCGTTAATGCTTATTACAGTGTCACCTAAATGAGAACTGTAATTTGCCACTGAGTGATAGTTCACAATGTGAAAGTGAAGGTGCGAATTTTAAAAAACAAGAAACAGAGTTGATAATTATACGCTCATCAACTGCAGTGTTCGTTAAAATACCTTGAAAACTATTAGATTTATGCTAATCGGTAACAACGACCTGTGTTTGTTGACTTTTTTCTTAGCAAATCAGAGTTATCATGCATCTTCCAAAAGGGTGATTTGTGGTTTTGATTTATTTTGATTTCTTAGTCCAGAAATTCACAAACTAGTAGCTGTGCTTTTCTTCCTGAATATTGCTGTAAATTGAAGTCACATTGTAACACAGACACACATACACTCATTCGATATTTCATGCTGATGTTTGCTCTCTCTCTTTGTCTCCTCCTCTCCATCTCTCCTGCACAGGAGTATCTGTTCCTGGGGAAACTGTATGCATAAGAATTTCAAGATATGTCCATTTATTTTTTTGATTTACAGAAAATTATTCTTGCAAATGCTGCTATCATAAAAATTGGTAGAAAAGTAAAGAAAAATTATGCAGTCTAGTTAAGAAAAGACAAGACAGTGCTGTGATGGAATAAATGTAGTTTTCAGACACAGAATGCTTGGTGATTTGAGTCAATAATTATATTTTTTAATATTTTTGACACACAATGGATTGCTTATTAATCTTTATTAAACATAAGGAAAATAAGTATGATTATATTGAATAAATCAGTGGCAAAAATTACAAAAAGGAATATAAAGTATGATTGTGTATAGTTTAGTGAAAATACATAAATATTTAACAAATAGAATCCAACACTTTGAAAATCCTCTTAACGTAAATAAAATAATGGCTAAAGCCATTTATTTTGACACTGGACCACAATGCCTAGCAAAAGCAAAGGACCGTGACTATTTTCAAGGATTCTATGGTAAATGATAATTCCTAATAAATAGTAAATAACAAGCGGTACCAGCGCAAGGAGTGCTGCTGTGTGATTTGAGTATTTCAGACATTGACTGAGGCAGCTGTTGAAAACTGTTCAAACAAAAGGCCCCAGCCCCTGCCATGTTAGTGATTACCTCAACTAATCCAAATGCATTTGTCCCTAGCAAATGGAATGCTGATGGTCAAATAGCTAGGCTATTCAAAGTTGCCAGGTAAAATTACTTTCCAAGTTTACTTAAGCAACTTTTTTACATTTACTATGTCCTAGTAATAGTATTAATTTATCCTGTAATATGTGTTTTTAAAACAACTACTTTTTTTTAGTACATCTGGGGATGGCCAAACAATAGACATTAGAATATCTGAAGAATATAATTTGTATCTTAGGTTGCATTTGATTTGTAAGGCAATGCTTGGCAAACCTAGAAAACGAAAGAGAGGTTTATTAAGCAATTCACTGAAATGCTGAATAGAACATTCATTTCGAACTATAAATAATAAATGAAATGGAAATCTTTTAATGAGAATAAATATTTTTTGACAAAGTCAGATTTAAGCTGTGCAGTTTCAGTCACTGTAGAAAAAAGATTAAATGTGTAGAAGTAATTTAATGATGGGAGTGGGGCAGAGATGTGAGCCAGTCCAGGCTCCTCTATCACTCCTTGTAACCCGTGCATTTTATCACCGTGCCAGAAAATAACTTCCATTGGATATGATGAGCTCTTCATTCACCTTGGAAATTTGTGAGCTGATAATGAAGCTGAAACATTCCTTGCATGTATAATTACATAAAATCTCTATTGTACCACATAAGCAAAGATAATGAACTGATGGGAATATACCTCAATACCTGGCACTGTCCACTCTTCCATAGATGCTTTTCTCAGAATTTACCTGAGGAAAGCATTCTTTTTGGAAAAAAAATTTTTTTTTACTTTAGTATGAGGAGAAAAACAATCATTACAGGTCAAACTGACTTGCATTTAAAATTTGCATAATGGTATATTTAAATACTTTAGTGCAACATTAAAATTTATATTTTCTATCTCATCTCATTGGATACCCACCACATCTCTGTATGCCCTTCCTGTTTTGTAGTAGAAAAAAAGTAGCTACAGATTTCATATATTAGACAGTACTAAATGGCAAAAACAAAGGCAGAGATGAGACAACTAAATCTTCTTTCTTCTACTTTAGAAATGCAAATACTGGTGCTTTCAGAGAACCTCCCAAATCTACCACAATAATACCTACAACTTACTGAATGTGTTAAATGACTGTATGCATTAGGGAGGCATAGCTATGCTTCTTTTGCTGAGGGGAAAATTGGGACAGTGAAAAACTGTAACAGCACATAAAGAGAGTACTGGCGATAGTTGTGAGTTGGGGCTGAATTTATTAGCTTTTGCTAAACACTACACTGTCCCTGTGGGTCTCAACTTTTGTTTTTCATTTTAGCGAATCAAAAATGCTTAGATACACTAACGTTAGGGACAATGGCTCAAAAAGACAGTCTCTAAATGGGAGAGAAGTATACGAGTCCTGAAGGGAAGTGGACAAGGTGAGTTGTGGAAGGCTATATGTTTTGAAAAGACCCATCACTTGGGGTGCCTGGGTGGCTCAGTTGTCCAAGCCTCTGACTTTGGCGGAGGTCATGGTCCCACAGTTCTTGGGTACCAACCCTGCGTTGAGCTCTGTGCTAACAACTTGGATCCTAGAATCTGCTTCAGATTCTGTCTCCCTCTCTCTCTGCCCCTAGCCCCCCCAACAATAAACACTTTTTAAAAAGGACCACCAATTGACTCTAATATAGCCACTTAGAGAGGCCTACTTTTAACATTGAAAATCAGTCCTAAGCAATATTGTGAGAGGACAAAGACTAAAAATAATACGCTCAATGAAGTATATTAACCAAGGCACCTTGGGGAAAGTGTGATTATATTTCTTGTTCAATGTTACCACTTTTTAAAAAAGATACCAGATATTTAATATCTAGGGATTTAGCCAGAAGGTTGTAGACTTTGAAGAAAACTTTGGAAGTGTTTTGTAAGCAAGATTGTTTCTCCAATAAGGTATTCACACAAAGCATGTTTGCAGCTACTAATTATTTCCCCCAGTCTTTCTTGAAGAGTACTGTGGTAGGGACACAGATGCCCCCAAATCAACAAGAATGATTGGATTAAAAAAAATAGTGATGGCCAGCTGTTTTTTTTTTCAGGACAAAGTACACAAAAATGATTGAGAGAGGTAGAATACTCACTGTGTTAATCCCCTTGTTAACAAGATAATTCAGGATCAGATTGTTCATTCCTAGGTGGAGAGTAGATACTTTCATTCCATTTCATGTGTGATTTTTTACTATTCTGTAAAACTTGAGTATGACTTTCAGGATTCTAATATGGACTTGCCTAGCTTATTTTGACCCATTCATGCACTCAGTTCTGTTCCAGCAGAATATGCCTGGACAAAAATAAATAAAATTCCTTAGTTTTTATAAACTTGGCTTCTGAATGAATCCCATTCACTGACTTTCTTATTACTCCCCTCTATTTGTGTGCTCCTTTTTGAATGCCAGCCTTAACTTATTTTCTATTGAAAACTCTGCCTAGATTCAGTAAATTGAATCTTTGATGGGAGAACTTTGGGATTTTGACACTTTACCTCTGTCTTAATCAATTTTACTTCTTTTTCTTGAGTTAACAACTCTCTAATAGTCACATATTATTAGGCAACATTTACTGAATGCTTATTTTATCCATTAAATATTCTACATGTATACTACATTGCCATCATAAAAACGTAATATGCATACTGTTTATAATTGTCAGTTTATAGTTGAGAAAATGAGTTTAATAAAGGAATATTTTTTGAAGTTAGTAAGAAATCTTTACCTCTTAGTCTCAATAGATACAGAAAATGGCTTCTCGTGATTGTGAAATATGACCTTTTGCTTCAGCCCAGTCTAGGAATTTCATAGCCTTTGGCTCCCCAAGCATCCTCAATAGGATATGGTTGGATAAGCATGACCAGGCTGGGTTCCTGTTGTAAATACAAGCATAATCTTGGGACAAAATTATCTACCTGCAGCAGCAGAAATGCTCGTCCCAAACCATGTCAGCTCATAGTGAGTTTGCACTTTAGAATATGATTATGGAACTTTGTAACAGTATCCTAAGATTACACAATGTCACATAATGATGAAGAGATCATCATAGTACCTTGTTATACTTTATTTATGAGATATATGCTCAAATATTGAATTTTTATAAGCTTGAACTTTATGATTATTTCTTCATCTGATTGGTTAAAAGCCATTCATGTTGTTTTAATTTATCTTTTTGAAATGATTACTAGTGAAATTGTCCACTCCATGTGGATTTAAAAGTCTACTCCGATCTCTATTACTCTGCTAGAGTGACCATGCTACTCCATTACTTAAAATCAAAATCACTTGATGTAGGTCCCTATTTATCTTAAGATAAAATAAAACTTCATCATCTGGTTTCCTTGCAGGAAGCTGGCCTACTTTGCCTCTACTTACTCAAATCACATGTTCTTCCTAAAAATAGTACTTATATTTCCTTTAACACACTTTATTTTCACATTTCTGTATCTGTTTTTGTATGTTGCTCCTTCATCATAGATCATAGGTTCTCATTCCCTCTAACCAGGCATCTCTTACTCATTTTTTAAGGTATATTCTTTCCAAATTTTTCCAGTTGAGTTTAGCAGCCCTTTCTATATAGCCTTATCACAAATGCATTATCTTTCAGGGCACTGAGTCACTTCCACTCAGCTCACAATCTCGCAGTCCATGGGTTCAAGCCCTGCATCCAGCTCTGCACTGATAACTCAGAGCCTGGAGCCTGTTTCAGATTCTGCCTCTCCTACTCTCTCTGCCCTTCCCCTGCTCTCACTGTCTCTCTTTGTCTCTATCTCAAAAAAATAAATAAACATTAAAAAATGTAAAGAAAAAGTATGCATTTATGTCAATTTTGTGTTTACCTGTTAGTTTCACCAAATAAAAAATGACTTCTTTAACTTAAGGATGTGAGTAAGGGTGAGAACAGAATTACAGTTAGAGACACAGTTAGAGACAACTCTCAGAAACTCTGTCAGATCATTACCAGAGACATTTAGAAAACCAGCCAGTATAATGGCTAAGATCTGATCTGTGTCTAGATGATAGTCTCACATGTTAATCTTAAATGTTTATAAGATACTGATTCTGCTCAATGACTATTGACTTTTATGGACTTAGTCTCTGACTTCCCCTGGGTATGTGTCTCAATAGATTTATTTTGGGTCCTAACCTCAATGACCACAGAAGCAACTTGATTCAAACCTTTTAGAGTCTCCCCATCCTAAGGCAGTTCAATTAAACAGTATTGGAGCCAAAGCTCTTAAAACAGAGGTCAATTAATTTTTAGTGCAGAGATTAAATAGAACAAAACCTTGTGGACTTTTCTGGGCGCCTGGGTGGCTCAGTCGGTTAAGCGTCTGACTTCGGCTCAGGTCATGATCTCACGGTTCATGGGTTCAAACCCCGCGTTGGGCTCTGTGCTGACAGCTAGCTCAGAGCCTGGAGCCTGCTTCAGATTCTGTATCTCCCTCTCTCCCTGACCCTCCCCTGCTCATGCTCTTTCTCTCTCTCTCTCTCAGAAATTAAAAAAAAAAAATTTTTTTTTAAAAAAAAAGAACAAAACATTGTGGACTTTTTTTTAACCCTTCTCCTTCCTGGGTCTGATTAGATTTTTTCTTTGGAAGGAAGTTCTGCTATCTCATATTTAGGTCTTTTTATGCATAAAATAGTGAATGTGCTTCTGATCTCACTCATACATACTTAGTTATTATCAGGGTTTCAGATGCCTTTTATAATAAAAGTAAAGGGGAGTGTCAGGATTTCTCTGTGATTCTCATTCCATGAGAAACCAATAAGCTACATCAAACTTGGAGTTGTATGCTTTTCATTCATTTATTAATCAATTCTGGTTCTAGAATTCCACTTGAAAAAGTTCAGGAATGGTTCAGCTCTTAGTTGAATAGGTAAAGAAGAAATGGCTAAGACAATTATTTTCTTCTAAATTATTGGGCTTTTTAAAAGAAAAATTGTATCTCGATTTTCTACTCTCCCACACAAACAAAAAAAATGTCATTTATTGGTGTTTGGCTATTTAGAATCAAGACTTTTTGATCAGAATATCTTATGGAGATAAAAATCTTGCACAAAAACCTTGGCTTCAATAACTGGTTTTGTATTATTCCCTAAGAGCCATCTGTGATGGATGTTACAACTCTTTATTCCCAGAGATACATTTTTATTAACTGTTGTTTTATAAGCTAATGCATGTTTTATTAAAATCTTTGTACTTCTTAAAAGCTTCTCATTTTACATTTAGTATACTTTTATAAAATGACTTTTTTTCTGAGACATGATGTTCTGTATGTGTATGTGTGTGTGTGGTTTGTATGTAGCTAATTATTATCATGCATTCCTTCTGGGATCTGGAATTTTAGCAAAGTGATCAGGTTATCCACTAGTGCTCAGAAAAAAAAAAAGAGAGAGAGAAAGAGAGACAGAGTTACCAAAGATGTTGATCTGAAGACACATTTCCAGAGAACTTTCAGAATTCCCTTTTTGATACTGTATGCTTAATGTTGTGGGCAGTGATATGAAATTATGTCTTAATTTTTACATTCACATTAGATTAATTTATACTTTGAAGTAAGTAACCCTTGTGATTTACAATCAGTACACAATCATAAAAGACTGTCCTGAATGCCTAGTAAAAAGAGAAGGAAACAGCACTCTCAGCGCTCTGTTCCTCTATAAATTTGTCTTTATTGTTGGTTCAGTTGTCAGACTGCAAAGAACTAAATTACTATTTATTGTCATTTGGCAACATGCTTGAAACTCACCAAAGCCAGTATTCAACATGTGTTGAGCTTCAGTTGCTGGTATTGTTTTTCCTATGAATTTGGTGAAATACATTTTACTCACACAGTGTTCACGTATTCCCCTACAAAGTTGGCTTCATGCTATAGAGAACTTTTAAATCATTATCCTCATAGTATTATTTTTTGTCCAGATTCACATGTCTGCTTGTTTCTTGATGGCTTTTAATAATCAAAGTGGGACTCTCTTGATGATCCTATCATGATCCATATACCAAGGAGATCAGAATGTTTGGCAGGATTTCTTAACAGCCAATCTGAAATTTGGAATATAAAAGCGCTTTTCATAAAGTAAAAGAGCTGCATCATATATTTGAAATCCATTATGTCTAATTACTGAAACCTGTTTATCTGAACAAACTTGATCATGGTAGAAGAAAGAAGGAAAAAAGAGAAGCTATTACTTTCTGGCAGCTAGCTTTGCAAAATAATTTCTGACTTACTATTTATTTGATAATTTTTTATCTTTAAATATAGTACCATAATTATCTACTTTAATTCTTTATTTTGCATTTCATTGAAGAATTAATGTCAAGTAAAGTTGGCATTTTTTTCTCTTCATATTCCTTGATCATTAGAAAGTTTTAATGTTGTAGACATTTACTGTAGGAACTTAGTATCAGATCTAAAGACAGTGAGTAATAGAAGCATAATTAAGCACAGTAATAAAACTGGCATATATCATTTTAGTCTTTGATTAAGATTCTTGTTTGTTTTTATTTTTACTGTTTTCAGGCTATAGCATCTTGTGACATATATATTTTAACACTAATTTATATTTTTGTCACCACAGTGTTTGGAGTGAAAGGTATGGTGAGTTGATACAGCCCTAGCTCTGTCAGTAACTGGCTATATGACCTTATACAAATCATTTTGAAATGAACGAACTTATTCACATAATCAATGAGATCCCACCCGGATTTAAACATACTTTCCCCTTCCATTTCTTTGTATGCTTTTCTTGTAATTGGAGATATTCCTGCGTGTGTGTGTGTTCTGAGAGGAGGAATATTTGTTTCTTCCCCTTATTTATCCCTTTTTAATTTACTTTGTATATCCCAGGATTTCCTTAATTTGTTTGAGTATTGAACACTAGATTGATATTTTTGTGGGTGTGCCTGTGAGTGTTTCTGCAGATACTTGATTCAAAGGAGGTGGTGTGAGGCTGTATATATGCCTAAGAGGTATTAACATCCCATCTACGGGGTTATATTATCTACCTTGAGAAATACTGTATTTTTTAAATTTTTTTAATGTTTTTATTTATTTCTGAGAGAGAGAGAGCGAGCGAGCAGGGGAGGGTCAGAGAGAGAGGGAGGCATAGAATCCGAAACAGGCTCCAGGCTCTGAGCTGTCAGCACAGAGCCCGATGCAGAGCTCGAACCCACAAACTGTGAGATCATGACCTGAGCCAAAGTCAGACACTTAACCTACTAAGCCACTCAGGCACCCCAAGAAATACTGTTTTATACGGTCTTGGGGAGAATCTCAGATTGGATTCTCCTATCACTTCTTTATATATTTATTGTCTCTGTGGCTAAACCTATACAAGCTATGTGTACAAGAAGATATAGAGTTTTATAGCTATTTCTTCCTAATGGCCAACTGCTTTTAGTCTGTACACAAAGGGTATAGGATCCACATACCGCATACTTTAAGCCTTTGATAACAACACCAGAATCAGTTTGTGAACTGGAGCTGAATGAATCATATGTGCAGTAAAGATTTGTACATATGTGGAATTCATTCCAGGAAAAGGCCTAGCCCAAAAGATAATCTGTGGTTTAAGATGGTAGCAAAGAGTAACTTTAAAATATAGACAGTGTCAGGTAACTCCCATTTAATTTTAACAGCTTTTTTTCAGTTAAGTAAGGGTATGGTAACAAACATTTTTTGATGATAGAAAAGCAAGTCAAATGATGAAATGGTAATGCAGATGGTGAAATGTTGTTAAAATATTTGTGAAATACAGGTCTAGAATGTGTGCATGCGTGTGTGTATGTGTGTGTAATGATATAGTGTTGGGAGCACATTAATAGGTATGTTAGTTGTCAGAAAGGTAGAATTCTAAAGTGCAGCCCTCATAATTTTCTAAGCTGTTCATAAAACTCAGAAGTCCTCAGCTCCTGCTTTAACAAATAACTTTCAGGTTTGGTTTCTCACATACCATAATACTAGGGAGGAATTTGTTAGGATGGTATCTGTTAGTAATTGTGTCACTGGAGCATCCCGTCAGTAGTTATAAATTAACAAATTGACATTCTGGTTGATCTGTTAGTGTCCTGGGAGTCTAGTAAATATGGAATAATTCTCCAAAGCCTGCTAATCCTTAGGTGAACCACTCAAACTGTGTTCTAAAATTGAAAATCTAATGATTAAGTCTGCATTTAAAATATTCTGTAAATCTTTATCATCTTAATGACAGTATTTACTTGATAAGGTTATATAAATTTTCTTAGCAACTTTTGTTATGTTAATATGAGAATTAATCCAAAGCCGTTTAATCTCCCTGTTTTAAGGTGATGCTAAAGAAGATGTATCCATCTCTATTGTTATTATTCAGTCCAGTTTCACTAAAAAATAAGTGGTTATAGGGCACCTGCGAGGCCCAGTTAGTTAAGCATCTGAGTTTGGCTCAGATCATGATCTCACAGTTCATAAGCTCAAACCCTGCTTCGGGTGAGCCCTGCCTCTCTCTCTCTCTCTCTCTCTCTCTCTGCCCCCCCCCCCCATCGTGGGCTTATCAACCTCTCTCTCTCTTCCTCCTTCCCTCCCTCCTGCTCACTTTCTCCACCCTCACTCACTTGTGCTCTCTCTCTCACACAAAAAAAGGTGGTTATACTATATTTATAAAACAATGCTAAGGAAGCCCTATGTATTACTAATCAACAATGAGACTCATTTCCCAACAAATCCATGTAATAAAACATGCCCCTAAATTGTGCTGAAGAGTATTGTTAGTCCTGTTGCCTCACAAAAAAGGCAATACTTATATAGCCAGATAAGCTATTTATTTGTTGTTATCTTTAGTGTTGTTGGCAGATGCTATTTTACTTACTAAAAGCAACAGAAGCACTAACAGCAACAAAAACCATTACTGTTTCCCTTGTGGCTTGGTAGACAGTTCAGTTTATCTGAATAGGTAAGAACAATGTCTTATCCATGTGAAATGCCTCACCTGGCCTTAAGACTTAGTTGGTTGTTTGTATTGTTTAAAAATATATTGATAATTCGTTTGGAGTTGTGAGAGGTAGAGACTTCTCCTTTATGGAATGAGCATCCACTGTGTCTGAAAGAATAACTTTTGTCTGCATAATTTTTGGTACATCAGTCCCAATTCTGTGCAGAGAACAGACACCTCGGTATTTGCATCAGGAAGTGCTTTTGTACAGAATGCTGTCAGAATTGTTGGAAGAGATAAAGCAGGGAATCCCAGACTGTGCCCTTGGAAATGGCATCCAAAATAACACAAAACATCAGGAGCTACCATAGTTCTCTTTACTAGAACTGTGCTGGAAATAAGAACCCACTACATTGCTACCACTGCAGAGGCAGCTGCCCTTGAGCACTTTGGTAACTGGAGATAGGACTTCCACAGATGCAGTGCAGGAAGTAGAAATGCTTGTGATGACGCCATGGCCTCTATTGCTGTGCCCACACTGCTTCCCATCAGGAAGCTGGATGACGGACACCGAGCACCACTCCAAGCACGTGTCTTGTTTACAAAAATTGTGCTTCCCAGGTGAAAATGTTAAAATGGGCAGGAAAATGGTCTCACACTTTTTCTTCTCAATTTCTCAGTGCACATCAGTTAGCATCCAAAACCTGAGCCTCGAGATTGCATGAAAAAGTTAGCTTAATGCTTTTCAGTCTCTTCAAGTGGACAGAAAACAGAATGAGATTGATAGAACCAATGCAAGGCATCCAGCATAGCTTTGTTGTTGTGGTGGTTATCTTTTATCTAGAAATAGTTAGTGTCAATTCTTCTGTAGTTGAAATTATGTTTTTGCTTCATCATAGTTGCTTGTAAGAGCAATAAAACCAGTATAGGAGCTGATTATTACTGTGTTTATTCTCCTTTGAGAATTACATTTTTTTTTAAAAAAATTATATTGTGTCTGAGTGTGCTTTCCACAATTTCATATCTTTCCCTGGAATCATCAGTTAACTTAAAGAAGACTCCCATATTCGCTCCAAGGTGCCCCATTAGATCCAGTCTAGGATTTGTCTCCTCTGAACTGATTTCAGGAACTCATCATATATTTCATCTTCCTTCATGGACATCTGAAAAAGGATAATGTCTGGCAGAAGAAAGATGGCATCATTGAATGCTACTACATACAAATGCAGGTTTTGAAAATAAATTATCTTTTTTTGTTTGCTTCTGCTATCACAGAAAGATTTTGAAGTTCTCAACAGGAACAACTTCCACTTATTTTTTTATAAAAGACATTTTAAAATGAAACAAAGTGTTCCTTTAAATTTTTTGCTGTATCAGATGCAAATTTGACTCTGTCTTACAGCTTCGAGGATTTGATTTGTAAGAAGAATGAAACTGACTAAATTAGAGTTGTCATGGGTATATCCACAAAAATTTGAACTGGAAGGAGTGCATTATGATTGTGATTACTCACACAATAGGCCACTGGGAATTACAGCAGGTACTTTGATAATTTGTGTAGAAAAACGTTTGTTCCAAAACTACAGATAATTGAGGCAAAATGCTTCTAATATGTGAATTATGCAAATAATCATCTCAGTGTTCCATCCCATTCTATGTAAAGCCTGAGCTTTTATTTTGGGACTCTCAACTAGTGTTGTCCATCCTATCTCCATGGGATGGGATTCACGCAAAATTACATGGCAAATCAAGGTAATTATCGTAATAAATACAAGCTCTGTTTTCCAACTCTTTCCCCTTGAATAACACAGACTTACCTTGGAGATATCTGATTCAGACCCAGAGTACCACAATAAAGTAAATATCACAAAAAAGCAAGTCAAGTAATTTTTTTTTTGGTTTCCCAGTGCATAGAAATATTAATTTTACACTAAGTGTGCGATAGCATTGTCTAAAAAAATTATGTCTAAAAAAATTAAATAAAACATACTTTATGGCCAAAAAATGCTAACTCACACCTGAGCTTTCAGTGAGTCATAACTTTGCTGGAAGAGGGTCTTTCTTCGATGTTGATGGTTGCTGACTGATCAGGGTGGTGGTTGCTAAAGGCTGGGGTGACTATTGCCATCTCTTAAACTAATGCAGTGATGAAGTTTGCCACATGAATGGACTCTTCCTTTTACTGACAACCTCTCAGTAGCATACAATGCTATTTCATAGCATTTTATCCACAGTAGAACTTCTTTGAAAATTGAAGTTAATCCTCTCAAACCCTGTTGCTGCTTTATCATCTGCATTTATGTACTATTCTAGACATTTTGTTGACATTTCAACAATCCCTGTAGCATCTTTACCAGAACTAGACTCCATCTGAAAAAACCATTTTCTTTGCTCATCCATAGGAAGCCACTTTTCATCCGTTCAAGTTTTTTATATGATTGCAGCTCTTCATTTACATCTTCAGGCTCCATTTCTTAATGGCATACAAAATGGTGAATCTTTCCAGAAGGGTTTCAATTGCTTTGCTCAGATCCATCAGAGGAAGCCCTGTCTATGGCAACTATAGCATTAAGGAATATATTTATTAAATAATAAGACTTGAAAATCAAAATTATTCCTTGACTCATGGGCTACAGAATGGGTGTTAACAAGCATGAAAACAATATTAATCTTGTATATCCCTATCAGAGCTCATTGGTTATAAGGTGCATTGTCAATAAGCAGTAATATTTTAAAGGAAATCTTTGTTGTTTGTTTGTTTGTTTGTTTTTGAGCAATAGGTCTCCACAGCGGTCTTAAAATATTCAGTAAGCCCCACTGTAAAGATATGTACTGTCATTCAGGCTTTGCTGTTTTATTTATAGAGCACAGACAGAGTAGTATAGCTTAATTCTTAAGGACCCTAGGATTTTTAGAATGGTAAATAAGTGTTAGATTTAACTGAAAGACACCAGCTACAGCAGCCAAATCAGAAAGTCAGCCTCTCCCGTGAGGTTTTGAAGCCAGGCATTGACTTCTCCTCTATAGCTATGCCAGTCCTAAATGGCATCTTCTTCCAATATAAGGCTGTTTTGTCTACAATGAGTATCTGTTGTTTAGTGTAACTACCTCCATTAATGATATCAGTGAAATCTTCTGGATAACTTGCTATAGCCTCTACCTCAGTACTTGCTCCTTTATCTTGCATTTTACAGCTTCCTCACCCTTCAGTCTTCATAGAACTAAAGGGAGTTAGGTTCTGGGGTGCCTAGGTGGCTCAGTCAGTTAAGCATCTGACTTCAGCCCAGGTTATGATCTCATGGTGTGTGAGTTCAAGCCCCACACCAGGCTCAGTGCTGACAGCTCAGAGCCTGGAGCCAGCTTCAGATTCTGAGTGTCCATCTCTCTCTGTCCCTCCCCCATTAACTAACTAACTAACTAACTAACTAACTAACTAACTAACCAATTTACTAACTCTATGTCTCTGTCTCTCTCTCTCTCTCAAAAATAAATAAGCCTTGAGAGAGAGAGAGAGTCAGGTTCTTGTACTAACCTAAGCTTTAGGTTGAAGGAATGTTGTAGATTGCTTGATCTTTTATCTAGGCACCTAAAACTTTCTCTATATCAGGAATAAGGTTGTTTTACATTCTTATCTTTTACGTGTTCATGGGGTAGTACTTTTCATTTCTGCCAAGAACCTGTCCTTTGCATCTACAACTTGGCTAACTTGTGCAAAAATCTAGCTTTGAGCCAGTCTTGGCCTTTGACATGCCTTCCTCACTAAGCTTAATCATTTCCAGCTTTTGATTTAAAGTGAGAGACATATGACATCATCCTTTCACTTAAATTTAAAGGCCATGATAGGATTATTTATTGGAATAATCTCAATATTGGTATGTCTCAGGGAATAGGGAAGCCTGATGAGAGAGAGAGAAAGAGAGAGAGAGAGAGAGAGAGAGAGAGAGATGGGGAAATGGTCAGCTGGTGGAGCAGTCAGAACGTACACAGTATTTATCGATTAAGACTGCTGTCTTATATGGTTATGATTCATCAAGCCCCAAAATTATAATGATAACACATCAAAGATGACTGATTACAGATCACCATAACAGATATAACAATAATGAAAAACTTTGAAATACTGAATTACCAAAATGTGAGACAGAGACATGAAGTGGGAAATGCAGTTGGAAAACTGGCATCTAGAAATTGTTTGACATAGGTTTGCCACTAAACTTCAGTTTGTGAAAAAGGAAATATATTCACAGTGTAATAAAGCGAAGCACAATAAAATAAGGTATGCCTGTAAGTTAAAAACCTTCTGGAAAGGATTTATTAATCTGAATGCCATTAAAAGCATTTGTGATTCATGGGAAGAGGTCAAAATATCAACATTCACAGAAGTTTGGAAGAGCTGGTTCTAACTCACATGGATGACTTTGAAGGTTTCAACACATCAGTAGATGAAGTAACTTCAGATGTGATGGAAACAGCAAGAGAACTAGAATGGAGCCTGAAGATGTGACTGAAGAGCTGTATTCTTATGATAAAACTTGAATGGATGAAGAGTTGCTTCATATGGATGAACAAAGAAAATGGTTTCTTGAGATGGGATCTAGTCCTGGTAAAGATCCTGCAAAGATTGTTGAAATGTCAACAAAATGTCTAAGATAGTACATAAACTTAGGTGATAAAGCAGCAATAGAAGATGGTGTCAGAGCTATCACTAGATACAGAATCTGGTGGCACCCTGATTTTGGACCTCTCCCAATCCAGAATTGTGGGAATTAAATGTTTGTTAAGTTTCCCAGTCTGTGGCATTTTGTTATAGCTGCTCAAATTCACTCATACCTTTTCTTTTCTTTACTTTAAAAATAGAAGTACATTTACTTCTTTGTCTAACCCTCTGGAGAAAAACCAACAAACAAAAAACACTCTTCTTCCATGTGTACACATCTTAAGCTAACTTTTGAATCAAATGTCTGAGGTGTAGAACTGTAAATTTGTCACTACATTGATTGACTAAATCTGAATTTCATCTGTGCTATTCTTTAATTCAGAGATGCTGTAACACCTTCAGAATGCTTCAGTGTAAATCCTGGAAATAATATCCATCCATGTCAGATAAATTAAACTGATCATTTGTGATTGTTTTTGACTATTAGACTTGACTCTTAATTTTTTTAAATTAAATAAACAGCCCAAAAGCATTTATTATTTTGTGTTATGTATATGTTTCCATGAACTCATGTCATTTCATTACTGTTATGTAGTTAATCCTAATAGTAGAGTAAGTTCAATCTAAAATGTTTTCCAATACATGTAAACATGATTGAGGAAGTATCTTAATAAATATTTGGTCTTTCACTTGATTTTTTTTTTTTTACCAGACCCATTGTAACAGATAACATTGGTCCCATTGAACCACCCTTTATTTGCAGAATCAATCCACTAGAAATGAATCAGTATATTTTCTTCTCTTGTACATTAAAACCAATAACCAAAAACACGTCTTTTTTTTGTTGTTGTTTAAAATTCTGAGTCTTTAACTTGGGTATAATAAGAGATATGACAAATATAAACAATAAACAATAATAACTTCATAATATATTACATATAAAATGTTATGTATATTATATAATGTAATTATCATATAATAATAATTATTTAATGAAAAGCTTGTGTTTTTAGTGATAAGAGTCAAAAAGTGATCTAAACTAATTTAAAATGTGCAAACAGAAAATGTCAGGGTAACCAGTTGTATCCAAAACAAACCATGGCCAAAGTGTCAATAAATTGTTAATAAGAGCTACAAAGCTTGAGAATCATAAAATGATTCTTGGTAGGAATAGACAGTAAAGAAGGGCTGTAAAGAATTGGAATCAGTAAGGCTGGAGAAGTCAAGATGTGACAGTTTTAATGCAAAAGTGAATGTGGCAGCATTTCATTCCCAGTACAACATTTTGTCAGGACATCCTTTTGATCTTTGCTTTATTATCTCTTCATATTCACGTAGGCTCGCTAGTTGTCCAACTATTATATGGCGCTATCATCCCTCACAGTATTATTACTCCCCCTGGGTACTCATTCCAGAAAATTGCTATCTGACCAATTATGCTTTTGTGAAATTACTTGCCCACATTAAATAATACAAATCCTTCTTATATACATCTTTCCTGGGTAAAGAATAGTGATTTGCCAAATTTGAGCTCATAGGTATAATCAAGGAAAATATTGCAGCTGATTGAAGAACAAAGGGGCTGTGACTTAAGATGTTCCCGTAACTGATTGATTTAGAGGTGAAGGCACTTATTTTAGGCAGGAGGTTCTTGAGCAAAGGCTAGCATGAAAAGAAAATCAGTATTGATTTGGAAATATTTACTGGGCACTTATCATGGGCTAAACATAATTCTAGGTTTGGGAAATTTAGCAATGAATTAGATAAGCAGAATCTGCTGGCATGGGGCTTACATTCTGGTGTGAAGGAGACAGTGAGCTACTAAATCCTTAATTTCTATCACTGATGAATGGTCCAAAGACAATGAAATTAGCCAGTAGTATTAACTGGTGGAGATGAGTCACTGTCTGGAAAGGGAGTGAGGTGTATTTTTAATATCCACTGGTCAAGAGAAGCCTTTCTGAGAAACTGGCATTGGGGTAGATAGATACCTGATTGAAGTGAGAACAAAGTCATACATATTCAAATACTCTTCTTTTGAAAATCAAATACAAATGTCCTAAGGTAGAAGCTTTCTTTGCGGGTTCAAGAAAACATATGGAGTCCAGTGTGACTGGAATAGAGTGAGCAAGGAAGATAAGAGTTGGAAGAGAGTTTAAAGACATTGTAAGCCATGTTACATACTTTTGATTTTATGCCAAATATGGTGAGAAGTCATTGGATATTCTAAGGTTAGGAGTGATATTTTGGAAAGTGAGAATATAGACTGAAGATTTATAATAAAGCCTGTTTACTAAAACCCCGAGGAAGATACAACACAAATGGAAGTTGGAAGACCATTACACCTCATCTTTGGAGTTGTTCATGGTAAAATGTTACAAAAAGAAATATACCATAAAATTTTGACTTAAAATTGAGCTGAACTTCGGCAAACTTAAATATTTATAAAAATATCAATGATATCATTTAGAAGCCATTAGCACAAGAGAGTAAATATCAAAAGCTTTAACAGTTTGTTGAGACTTATTTTTTTCCCACTGACAATCAACCATAACATAGAACTCAGACTATAAAGAGCACTATTTTCTTCTTTGGTGTCATATTATAATTTGGGTTTTACTCTGTTTCCTTACTTGAAGGATCAGTGAAGAAGCTATTGCAGCCATCCAAAGGAGAGAAAACAGTGTCTTGACCAAAAAAAGTAATAGTAGAGGTGGAAAGAAGTGTATAGTTTCAGGTGAAGTCTTAAGATTCAGATTTGTGATGGATGTAGTATGGCATGAAGTGAGGTGACCTAAACTAAAATGAAGGATCAACCATTTGCGTGAGGAGTCAAATAAGAATGCAAAATTTTGCCACGTAGGAAAAATGCTTTTGAGTAAACTGGTTTTGTTTTTTGTTTGTGTGTATGTTTGGTTTTGTTTTTGCTCTAGAGAGAGAATAACACTTGCATCTTTTCTAAGTGCATCCACCATAGGAAATAAGATTGGATTGTAGCATGGGTTGGAAGATGGAATTGTGAAATAGTGGAATATTGAAATCTCAGTCATCTCATGCTCCTTCCTTCTAACAGAAAATGTTAAGAACACTAGACTTGGGGTGCCTAGGTGGCTCAGTCAGTTAAGCATCTGACTCTTGATGTTGCTCAGGTCATATTCTCACAGTCCTGAGATCTCACCCTAGGTTCAGCTTCACGCTAAGCGTGGAGCCTGTTTGGAATTCTCTCTCTCTCTCTCTCTCTCTCTCTCTCTCTCTCTCTCTCTCTGCCCCTCTACTGCTCACACTCTCATTCTCTCTCTTTCAAAATAAACAAACACCGAAGACTTTGTAACTATCTAATAATTCCTTGTCTTTTCTCATAAAGGCATGCACAAATTTTATGTAGAACTTTGTGACTATTCATATAAAGAACCAGCCTTGATGTTCATTTTGACTACATTTCATGTGTTTGAGAAACAGAACTGGAGCCTGGGCAGAGGCAGTGTTTCATTAGTTAAAGGAAAAAGAAAGAGCTCTGTAATGTGCCAGAGCCTGTTCTTAACTAAGGATGTGCCTGCCCACAGTACCCCCAAATTGAACCTCTGTAATACCATTTTAATTATTATACCAAGCAGATAGAGGTTTTGTTTACTCAAGTCAGTTTATTTAATATCATCTAGGGATAAAGTGAGTACATGCTTCTTGATAAAGATTATGGTGACATATAAAAATAAATGTAATTGCATCTTATCATTCAGTAAGCATTTTCAAATGTTTTGGCAAGGAAATGTGGTATAAAACTTAAATGTTAATTTCCCACTTAAACCAAGAGACACATAAATTGAAGAAAGCAGATAGTTTACTTACAATTCTACCATTTTTTAAATTTTATTTTTACCTGCTCTTCTCTATATTTGCATTAGAAACACTATAACTATCTTTAGTGAAGGCAACATCACAGCTTGAGGGACAATATTTTAGTGAAAAATAAAAATGCTATGTTAAAATATTTATACTATACAACAAGAATAGACATGTGGATAGATGCAATCTGTGAAATGTTTCTGATTTTCTGTGATGTCTTCAAATTTCCTATCATTCTTGGCTTCTTCACCTAAGCTACAATATAACTTACATGTATTCCCTTAAACATGATTATATATGTAATGCTGACAAAAGATATAGGGGTAGTACATGCCACATAGTCTCACCTTTGGTCTGATAGTCTTTGAAGCGACCATCTGTCTCCTGGCATTTGCAGAATTGTCCTAACTGGTTACCTGCTTTCAGACTTACCCCTTGCATCCACACAACAGTGAGAATGATCTTTTAAGATGGTAAACAGACATCTAACTTTTCTGTTTGAAACTGTCCCCAGGGACTTTCCATTGAACACTGCCAATTGAATAAAAATGTTTATGTGAAATCTCTCCTTTTTTGGAGGTCCCTGTAAATGCTGTAAAGAAATTGTCTTTAATTTTATTAATCCAAAACAAAGAGGAGACAAAACACGTGAGATAATTTGGGACAGAGAAGAGCAGATGATTAAACAATAAATGGATTATGTTTAGTGTTTCTTTGCTTTGCTGGGTATGGATGGGAAATGAAGATGAAGAACCCCAGAGAAGTTCAAAAATTAGACTGTGGTCACCTTTAACCTTGGGGATATTGGATAGGACTAGTAATAAGTAGATTAGTTTAGTAGCTGTTTTGGTAATAGCCAGGCTACTAGATTCCCTACCCTAGTCCCACACAGCCAGGGCAGGCTCCTATGCCTTACATTAGCAGAAAATGGAATGTTTGATTTCTGAAGAAGTCAAATAATAAATGTCTGGACTGATTTAAAAAAAAAATAAAGACATTATAACATTGCTGTTGTTTTTATTTTTATTTTTTCATTTAAGGAGGAACTTTAGAGTTCTTTTGTAGAATTATGCAATAATGAATGATATCAGGAAAAACAAAGGTAGAAATAATGAAACTTTAAAGTAAACCATAGTTGTTCAGGGAAGGAAGTATTATATTAACCTTTACTTTGTAGCAAAAATTTATATGGTCATAATTATATAAACATTGAATATTAACATCACTAAAATTAAGATTGTAGGAGGTTGCAGGGAGAGAAAGCATGAATGCATATTCGTGTGTGTGGAGGGGGATAAAGAATTAAATACCAATCTTGTGTAAGAGAAAGTCATTAGGTTATATATAAACTTGCAAAATGTTACAGTTCTAATAGAGACACGCTATATAGAATTATAGAAACAAATACAACTGAGATAGCTAAAGCAGTTGGAAGAGTAGAGGTGAAGTGGACACTGCTATTTTACTCTTAGCCTTGGTGGAGTGTTTGACTTTTTAGCTCATGTACACATATGATAAAAATAAAATTTGCATTTAAATTAAAGTAATCCAGGGTGCCTGGGTGACTCAGTCAGTTAAGTGACTCTTGATTTCTGCTCAGATCATGATCTCATGGTTCATGGGATCGAGTTCTGCATCAGGCACGGAGCCTCCTTGGAATTCTCTCTCCCTCTCTCTCTGCCCCCATCCCATACTCTCTCTGTCTCTCAAAATAAACAAATAGACATAAACAGTTTAAAAAAGTAACCCCCTGGCTTTTCAATCTAACATTTATGAAATCTATCCGTCTACCGTAATGTAGGTACACCTGCCAGCCTCTGTTACCTCATCTCTTCTCTTTCATTTGTATTTTAGCTAGGATAGAGCTTCTCACGTACCTGCTCTTCATTTTGAGAATATGCCAAGTTGAGTCCTGCTTGGTAGGTTATGCCCCCAAGTCTCTACGTGGTTGGCCATCTTATTTTAAACTTAGTTAAAATATCATCCTTCTAAGGATACCCTCCCTGAGCAGTAATTCTGTAAGTCATTAATACTGTCTGACACTGGCTTTTTTGGGACGGGTATCATAGAAGGGATCCACACCTTGATTATCCCCTGATATAGTTGTCACAGCACAGAGCCACACTTTGTAAAAGTAAAGTAACATTTTCAATAGAAATAAGAAAAATTATCTTTAAATCTCTCAGGTTTTATTTATGAGCATTTACAAAGTATCCTCTGTGTTTTAGCATTCATCTGCAATACAGGTCATTTAAAGGAACTAAAACAGTCATCTGTAGACAGTTCAGATATACTCCTATAAATGACATCCAAGTGATACAAAGCCAAAAAAATCTATCTTTAAAAGCTATAGACATTTGACTTCTGTATTAGTTACATATTGCTGCGTAACAAATTACCCCCAAAACTTAGTCACTTATAAAGAGCACCTATTATCTTACACTTTCTGTGTGTTAGAAATTCAGGAGTTGCTTAGCTAGGTGATTGACATAGGGTTTCTCTTGAGGTTGTAATTAAGGTATTAACCAGGACTCCTGACATCTAGTGACTTAACTGGGCTGGAAGATATGCTTCCAAGCTCATTCTTGAGACTGTTGGCAATAGGCCTTTGTTTCTTGCAAAATGGGCCTCTGCACGGGGTTACTTGAGTATCCTCATAGCATGGCATCTGGCTTCCATAAGAGTGATCCAAAGAGAGCAAAATGGAAGTTATGATGCCTTTTATGGTTTATCCTTGGAAATCACACGCCATCATTTCTACCACATTCTACTCAGTACAAAAAAGTCACAAAGAACAGACTGCTCTCAGGGGAAGAGAATTAAGCTTCCTTCACTTCCTGAAAGGAACAGTATAAAAACATTTGTGGGCATATTTTTAAATTATCAAACCCATTAAGTGTCTATCTTTTTTTTTTTTTTTAAATGTTTTTATTTATTTCTAGGAGAGAAAGAGAGAGATAGCGTGAGCAGGGGAGGGTCAGAGAGAGAGGGAATCACAGACTGAAACAGGCTCCAGGCTCTGAGCTGGCAGTCAGCACAGAGCCCGACGCGGGGCTCGAACCCACGAACCGCGAGATCATGACCTAAGCGAAAGTCGGACGCTTAACCGACTAAGCCACCCAGGTGCCCCGTGTCTATCTTATCATTAATTATTTATAGCTTTATCTAATACTGTGCCATTCCCTAGTGATAAATATTACAAAAGGTCATAAAGACATAAATTAAAGGGCAACCTTTAAGTCCTTCTGCCTCTAGAAGGCAACTAATAATCATGGAATATGTACGACATGTCATTGTACTATATTCTTAATGTTTGTTTTCTGATTTAATCCCCTCACCACTTTGTGAATTGTATTATGTTTACTGAATATAAGAACAATGGCTTTTATAGGTATTAGTGACATCCTTAAGAACATGTTTTAAGTAGAGGATTATACTGAATTAAATACCTAGGTTGCTCAGTTGATTAAGCGTGTGGCTTTGGCTCAGGTCATGATCTCTCAGTCTTGTGAGTCTTGTGAGTTCAAGCCCTGTGTCTGGCTCTGTGCTGACAGTTTAGAGCCTGGAGCCTACTTCAGATTCTGTCTTCCTTTCTCTCTCTGCCCCTCCCATACATAATGTAATAAATGGTATATACTGTTTATTTTGGTGTAATCACGCTAGTAATTTTATTTAGTTTGGCTGAAGACAAATTTTGTTTGATACATGAAATGCTTTATTAATTTTTATGAATAGTTTACCATATTTAAAATTTGGGAGACCAGCAGAATTTGCTTCAGGTCATGACCTTGCAGTTCATGGGATCGTACCCTGCATCATGCTCTGTGCTGACAGCTCAGTCTGGAGCTTACTTTGGATTCTTTGTCTCTGTCTCTCTCTGTCCCTTCCCTGTTTGCACGGTCCATCTCTCAAAATAAATAAATAAACACTTAAAAAATGAAAATCCAGAAATCTGTATTTTGGGCTTGTTATTTTTATTTACCTATTGTTTTATTGTTCTTCCTTTTAATTGAAGAATATTTGATATACAGTATGTATTAGTTTTAGGTATATGACAATACAATTTTGCATACATATAAAATGGTCACCACAATAAGTCTGCTTACCATCTGTCACCATACAAAGTTGTTATATTATTGACTGTATTCCCTATGCTGTACATTACTTACATCCTTGTGTCCTATTTATTTTATGACTGGAATACTGTACTACTAAATCCCCTTCATCTGTTTCATCCAACCTCCCACTTCCCTAACCTTCTGGCAACCATTATTTTATTCTCTGTATCTAAGAGTATGTTTCTGTTTTGTTTGTTCATCTGTTTTGTTTTTTAGACTACATTTAGATGAAGCCATGTAATTTTATTTTCTGATTTATTTCACTTAGCATAACATACTCTAGGTCCATCCATATTATCACAAATGACAAGATCTCTCTCTCTTTTTTTATGGCTGAATAATATTACATTGCATGTATATACCATGTCTTCTTTATTAGTTCATCTACTGATGGACATTTAGGTTGTTTCCATGTCATGACTATTGTAAATAATGCTACAGTGAACATAGGGGTGCATATGTCTATTCAAATCACTGTTTTTATTTTCTTTTCAGAAATACCTAGAAGTAGAATTGCTACATCATATGGTAGTTCTATTTTTCATTTTTTGAGAACCCCCATTACTATTTTCTGTAGTGACAGCACAAATTTACATTCCCACAAATAGTGCCCAAGGGTTCCCTTTCCTTCACATCCTTTCTAGACCTTGTTATTTTTTTGTCTTTTTTATAATAGCCATTCAGACAATTATGAGGTGATGTCTCATTGTGGTTTTGATTTGTATTTCCTGTTGCTAGTGATGTTGAGCATCTTTTCATGTGCCATTTGGCCATCTGTAAGTCTTTGGTAAAATGTCTGTTTAGATCCTCTGGCCACTTTTTAATCAGATTGGTTGCTTATTTGAAATTGAGTTTTGTGAGTTATTTATTTTGGATTTTAACCCCTTTATTGGAGATATCATTTGCAAATATCTTCTTACATTCAATACATTGACTTTTCTGTTGGTCTGTGGTTTCCTTTGCTGAGCAAAAGCTTTTTACTGTGATGTGGTCCCTTTATTTATTTTTTGCTTTTATTGCCCTAGCCTGAGGATAGAGAGTTAAAAAAAAATACATATATTACCAGAGCACCTGAGTGGCTCGGTAAGTTAGGCATCCAATTTCAGCTCAGGTCATAATCTCCTGGTTTGTGAGTTTGAGCCCTGTGTCAGGCTCTGTGCTGACAGCTCAGAGCCTGGAGCCTGCTTCAGACTGTGTCTCCCTCTCTCTGCCCCTCTCTTCCATGTGCTCTGTTTTTTTCTCTATCAAAAATATTTTTTTTTTAATTTTTTAAAAAAATACTCATATCACTAAGACCAATGTCAAAGAGCTTATTGCCTATGTGTTTTGTTTTGTTTTGTTTTGTTTTCTGGGAGTTTTATGGTTTCAGGTTTTATGTTTAAGTCTTTAATCCATTTTGAGTTTATTTTTGTATATAATGTTGGAAACTAGTCCACTTTAACCCCTTTATTGGAGATATCATTTGCAAATATCTTCTTACATTCAATACATTGACTTTTTTTTTCCCCATGTAGCTGTATAGTTCTGTCAACACCATTTATTGAAGATACTGCCTTTTTCTCATTTTATATTCTTCCCTCATTTGTCATAGGCTAATTGACCTTATAAGTGTGGATTTATTTCTGAGCTCTCTATTCTGTTCCATTGACTTACTGGGTCTGTTTTTGTGCCAATGCCATAATGCTTTTGCTATTATAGCTTTGTAGTATAGTTTATATTCAGGAGCATGATACTCTAGCTTTGTTCTTCATTTCCAAGATTGCTCTGGCTATTTGGTGTATTTTGTGGTTCCATATAAATTTTGGGATTATTTATTCTAGTTTCGTGAAAAGAATATTGGTAATTTGATAGAGATTGCATCGAATCTATAGACTGCATAGGTAGTACGGACATTTTACTAGTATTCTATTAAATAGAATGTGAGCACAATATACCTTCCCATTTATTTGTGCCTCCCTCAATTTCTTTCATGAGTGTCATAGTTTTCAGATTATACACCTTTCACTTTGTTGATTCAATATCCCTATGTGTTTTATTCTTTATAACTTTAAGTGGAATAATTACCTAATTTTTTCTGATAACTCATTATTAGAATATAGAAATGCAACAGATATCTATTGATTTCATATTATTCAATTTTACTTCACTTATTAATTTTAATAGTTTTGGAGTAGAGACTTAGGTTTTTTTTAAATGCTTAGCATTTGTTATCTGTGAAGGGTGACAGTTTTACGTTTTCTTTAACATTTTTATTTTAATTACAGTGTGGTTAACATACAAAATTATATTAGTTTCAGGTGTGCAATATAGTGATTTAACGATATACATTACTCAGTGTTTCTCATCATAAGTGTATTCTTAATCCCCTTTACCTATTTCACTCCCTACCACCTCCTCTCTGATAACTACCTATTTGTTGGCTATAGTTAAGAGTCTCTTTTTTGGTTTGAATCCTTTTTCTTCCTTTTTGTTTGATTTGTTTCTTAAATTCCACATATGAGTGATATCATATATTTGCCTTTCTCTGAGTGACTTACTTTCCTCAGCATTATAATCTCTAAATCCATCCATGTTGTTTCAAGTGGAAAAAATTTCATTCTTTTTTTATTGCTGAGTAGTATTCCATTGTACGTATGTACATATGTATGTGTATACACACACACACACACACACACACATGCACACTGCATCTTCTTTGTCCATTCATCTATTGATGGATACTTGGACTACTGCCATAATTTAGCTATTATAATTAACTCTGCAATAAACAGGGGTGCATATAATTTTTTGAAATAATGTTTTTATATTCTTTGGGTAAATAGCCAGTAGTGGAATTACTGGATCACATAGTAATTCTATTTCTAATTTTTTGACGAACGCCCATGCTGTTTTCACAGTTACTGCACCAGTATGCATTCCCAACAACAGTGCACAAGTTTTATTTGTTTGTTTTTCCCACAAATCCTTGCCAACACTTATTGTCTCTTGTGTTTTTTGATGTCAGCCATTCTAACAGGTTTCAGGTGGTATCTCACTGTGGTTCTGACTTACATTTCACTAATGATTAGTGATGTTGAACATCTTTCTCTGTGGCTGTTGGCCATATGTTTACATTGTTGGAGAAATGTCTGTTCATGTCTTCTGCCCATTTTAATAAAATTATTTCTGTTTTTTTTTTTTTTTCAGTTTTGAGTTGCGTACATTCTTTATATATTTTGAATACTAATTATCAGTTATATCATTTGCAAATATCATCTCCCCTTCAGTAGGATGCCTTTTAGTATTATTGTTTCCTTCATTACACAGAAGCTTTTTATTCTGATACAGTTCCAGTAATTTGTTTTTCCTTTTGTTTCCCTCACTTCAGTAGACATATCTAGAAAAATGTTGCTATGACCAGTATCAGAGAAATTCCTGCCTGTGCTCTCTTGTAAGATTTTTATGCTTTGGGGTCTTATACTTAGGTCCTTTAATCCATTTTGAGTTTATTTTTGGTTATGATTTATCAAAGTGATCCATCACTTTTGTTCTTTTGCATGTAGCTATCCACTTTTTTTTTTTTTTTTTTAAACACCATTTGTTGAAGAGGCTTTATTCTATTGTCTATCCTTGCCTCCTTTGTGGAAGATTAATTGAGCATATATCACAGGTTTATTTCTGGGCTCTCTATTCTGTTCCATTGATCTATATGTCTGTTTTTGTAACAGTGCCATATTGTTTTGATTACTACAGCTTTATAGTATAACTTGAACTCTGGGATTGTGATACCTCCAATTTCACTCTTCATTTTCAATATTGCTTTGGGTGTTTGAAGTCTTTTGTGTTTCCAAACAAATTGTCAGATTAGTAATTCTAGTTCTGTGAAAAAATGCTATTAGTATTTTAATAGGGAATTGATTAAATCTGTAAATCATTTTAGGTAGTATCGACGTTTTAATGATATTTGTTCTTTCAATCCATGAGCATAGAAAGTCTTTCCATTTCTTTATTTTGTCTTCAGTTTCTTTCATCATTTTAATTTTTTTTTAAATTTAGTTTAGTGAGAGAGAGAGAGAGAGAGGGCATGAGTTGGGGAAAGGGGCAGAGAGAGAGAGAGAGAGAATCCAAGACAGTCTCCATACTCAGTGCAGAGCCCAACACAGGGTTTGATCCCATGACCCTGGGACCATGAACTGAGCCAAACTCAAGAGTCAGATGTTCAAGCAACTGAGTCATCCTGGCGCCCCTCTTTCATGAATGTTTAATAGTTTTCAATGTATAGGTCTTTCACCTTTTCAGTTAAGTTTATTTGTAGATATTTTATGATTTTTGGTGTAATTGTAAATGGATTGTTTCCTTAATTTCTCTTTCTGATGTTTCATTACTAGTATACAGAAATGCAACAGATTTTTGTAGATTGATTTTGTATCCCACAACCTTACTGAATTCATTGATCAGCTCTAGGTTGTTTTGTTTTTTTTTTGATGGAATATTTAGGATTTACATATATATATATATATGTATATACACATACATATATAGTATCTTCTTGTCTGCAAATAGTAAAACTTTTATTTTTTCTTTAATGATTTGGATGGCTTTTGTTTCTTTTTGTTGTCTGAATGCTGTGGCTAGGACTTCCACTACTATATTGAATAAAAGTGGTGAGAGTAGACATCCTTGTTTTGTTCCTGATCTTAGGAGGAAAGCTCTCAGGTTTTCTCCATTGAGTATGATGTTAGCTGTGGGATCTTCATATATGATCTTTGCTGTGTTGAGATATGTTCCCTCGAAACCTGTTTTATTGAGGGTTTTACCATGAATGGATACACTTTGTCAAATGCTTTTTCTGCTTTTATTTAAAGGATCATGTGATTTGTTTATCTTTACTCTTGTTGACGTGATGTGTCACTTTGATTGATTTGCAAATATTGAACCACTCTTACATCACAGAGAAAAAGTGCCCTCGATTACAGGGAATAATTATTTTAATGTATTGTTGGATTCAGTTTGCCAATATTTTGTTGAGAATTTTTGCATGTAAGATCATCAGGAATATTGACTTATAGTTCCCTGTTTTAGTGGTGTATTTACCAGGTTTTGGTATCAAGGTAATTAATATTGGCCTCAGAGAATGAATTTGGAAATTTCCCTTCCTCTTCAACTTTTTGGAATACTTTTTGAGAAGAATAGATAGAGTTCTCTGGCTAAAGATTTTTTTTTTTTTTTTTTTGGTGATTTCTTTTTAAATGTTTTCATTTTAATTTAAGTTAGTTACCATATAAGGTAATATTGGTTTCAGGAATAGAATTTGGTAATTCTTTACTTACATATAACACCCAGTGCTCATAATAGCAAGGGCCTTCCTTAATACCCATCCCCCACCTACCACCCTCCATCAACTGTTTGCTCTCTGTCGTTAAGAGTCTTTTTTAAAAATATTATTTATTTTTTGAGAAACAGAGAGAGAGTGTGAGTAGGGGAGAGGAAGAGAGAGAGGGAGACACAGATTCTGAATCAGGCTCCAGGCTCTGGGCTGTTACCACACATCCAAATGCTAGGCTGGAACTCATGAGCCATGAGATCCTGATCTGAGCCAAAGTCAGAGGCTCAGCCCACTGAACCGCCCAGGTGCCCTATTAAGTCTTTATAGTTTGCTTCCCTCTGTCTTTTATTCCTTTCCCACATGTTTATCTGTTTTGTGTCTTAAATTCTACATATGAATGAAAACATATGGTATTTGTCTTTCTCTGACTTATTTCACTTAGCATAATACATTTTACCTCCATCCATGTTGTTGCAAATGGCAAGATTGAATTTTTTAAAAAATTTCTTAATGTTTGTTTATTCTGAGAGAGGGAGAGGGCAAGAGAGAGAGACAGGGAGACAGAGAGACAGAGAAGGCGGGGGAGGAGTAGAGAAAGAGGAAGATACAGAATCCCAAGCAGGTTCCACGTTCTGAGCTGTCAGCACAGAACCTGATGCAGGGCTTAACCTCACCAACTATGAGATCATGAGTTGCTCCAGTCAGACACTTCACCAAGTGAACCCCACCCCCTCCGGTGCCCCTATTTTTTGGGTGATCTTTTCAAAGAACCAACATCTCCTGGTTTTAGTGATCTGTTATATTGTTTTTGTCTGTTTGTTTGTTGTTTGTTTTTAAATTTCTATTTTATTTACTTCTGCTCTAACCTTTATTATTTCCTTCCTTCTACTGATTTTGGATTTTTTTCTAGTTTCTTTAGGTGTAAGGTTAAAAGGGTTTTTTTATTGTTTGCTTTTATTTTTTTAAAGATTTTTCTTATATCTTGAAGTAGGCCTGTAACTATAAACTTTCCTCTTAGAACTTCTTCTACTGTGTCCCATAGGTTTTGGAAAATTGTGTCTCCGTTTTCATTTGTCTCAGATATATATTTTTTTTAATTTTACTTTTATTTCTTCACTGAAAGATTGATTGTCTAGTGGCTTGCTGTGCAGTGTCCATGTGTTTATTTTATTCTTTGGTTTTGTTTTCTTTTCTTTTCCTTTCTTAATGTTCTTCTTTTGTTGAATTCTAATTATATACTGTTACGGTCAAAAAAGATACTTGATATGATTTCAGTCTTCTTAAATTTATTGAGACTTATTCTGTAGCAAAACATGTGATCTTTCCTGTAAAATATTCCATGAACACTTGAGAATAATGTGTATTCTGCTGTATTAGGATGGAGAATTGTTAAATTCATTGGTCTAATGTGTTGTTCAGGATACTGTTTTCTCATTAATTTTCTGTTTAGATATCCAGCGATGCAAGTGGACTGTGAGGACAGATACCATATGTTTGCATGTATAGGAGAATTAGGAGGAACATAACATAAGACCATGAGGGAGAAAAAGGGGAAAAGTAGTGGGGGAGAGGGAGGGAGGCAAAACATGAGAGACTCTTGAATGCTGAGAACAAACTGAGGGCTGATGGGGGTGAGGGGAGGGGAAGGGGGGTAATGGGCATGGAGGAGGGGACTTGTAGGGATGGGCACAGGATGTTACATGGAAACCAACTTGACAACAAACTATGTAAAAAAGTAAAATATAAAACAACAACAACAATAAAAATGTTCCCTACTATTATTGTATTTCTATAAATTATTCCCTTTGTTTCTGTCAATATTTGCTTTATATATTTAGATGTTTCTATGTTGTGTGTGTAAATGTTTACAAGTGTTACATCTTCTTGTTGAATTTACCCTTTATCATTAGGGTATGCCCTTCTTTGTTTCTTGTTGCAACATTTGTCTTACAGTCTAGTTGGTCTGATATAAACATTGCTACCTCAGCTTTCTATCCTTTCCATTTGCATGGAATCTCTTTTCCCATCCCTTCACTTTCTTTTTTCTTTTCTTTTCTTTTCTTTTCTTTTTTTTTTTTTTACAAATAGTTTATTGTCAAATTAGTTTTCACATAACACCCAGTGCTCATCCCCACAAGTGCCCTCCTCCATGCCCATCCCCCCTCCCCCCCACATCCATCAGTCCTCAGTTTTTGTCAGCATTCAAGAGTCTCTCATGGCTTGCCTCTCTCCCTTTCCCCCACCATTCCCCCCCTTCTTCTCCCCCTTGTTCCTCAGTTAAGTTCCTCCTAATCCTCCTATACGTGCAAACGTATGATATTTGTCCTTCTCTGCCTGACTTATTTCGCTCAGCATAACACCCTCAAGGTCCATCCATGTTGCTACACATGGCCAGATTTCATTGTTTCTCATTGCCATGTACTATTCCATGGTATAGATAAACCACATCTTCTTGATCCATTCATCTGTTGATGGACACTTAGGCTCTTTCCATGTTTTAGCTATTGTGGAGAGTGCTGCTATGAACATTGGGGTCCATGTGCTCCTATGCATCAGCATTTCTGTATC